>NW_025110293.1:8340-70887 GCF_011392965.1 Frieseomelitta varia | reverse complement strand
AAATTACAAACTATGGTCATCGTGCCCAATGTCTTTCACCCACCCAAGTAGCACCTGGGCACGTGAGTGAGATCCTGACAATGAACACGGAAGGGGTTAAACCTGAAAATCCTCGACTAAAAAAATGATTAGTTTATGTAATTTGTATCTAACGGACTATTGCATTATTTTGTTTCAAACTCTAATGACTTTACTTTTTCAGAAATTATTGAAAATGCAAGAAAATAAAGAGAATGAACAAGATCTGAATTTATTAAAAAAGATATTATGAACAATTTAACAATTGATTCAAACAATCAAAATCAAACAATTGACACTAAATTAAATATTAATACAATATTAATAATCACAGGCGACTTCTTCATCAAAGCATACTTTCAAAAATGAGAAAAGCAGTGTTCAAACTTGTTGCTTTGATTCAAAAATCTGCCTGTCGCGAAGTATCTCCTTGCACATAAAATTTCATACATTTTTCTACGAAAAAAATTCTAATCTGTTATATTTAAAAATTCTACTAAAATTCAGAATTATAAAACTCAATTAATTAAATCATTTAATACCGACATAAAAGAGAAGATAAAATTAAAAATAATTAATTATTATAACAAACTATATCACTAGTATCAACAAGTAATAACTGCATCTTTCATAGCAACGAAGTTGGAGGATATCCATCTTCTCTACTATGATATGCACAAACAAAATCGTTTTAATAATAATTATTCATAAATATTTATAATTTATCTATTCATATGGATATTTGACTTTTGCGAACGTTTATATTGAATATAGTTTGATTTTATAAGTAATTATTATAAATATAAATATTCTAATTACTAAAATCGCGATGTGCAAGAAGCCCTATCCTGATACATAAAAAAGCTGAATCTAATACATAAAAAAGCTGAAAAAATTGTTACTACTCACGGGTACAAAAAATACCCGCGGTCACTATGCTCATCAAAAATTCTACGTATACAACCAGTCACCCGTGCCGATTCGGATCTTTCATCCTACGACATGGTTGAGTGACCGGAGGAACATGAATGCATGCGACTCACACGATAGATGTGAAAAACATTGTCATCGATGCTGTACTGAAGCAGGGAAAGTTATCGTGAAGACTCTCATCAAGTAGATACCACTGAAAATCCCATGGTGAACGCCGTGAAAAATTTCTAAAAAACATAAAATATTTTGTATTTTCTAAAAATACAATGTTATTTGTGAAAAATTAAATTTTAATAATGATAAAAATTGGGACTAATAATTTTAAGTGCTTTTATTTTATAATTATAATTTTACATTCGATTTCAGTAAAAAGAAAACTATAGAAAATAAAATTTAAATACAACGTGCTAAAGTACCTACATTTTTAGCTTTTGAAACGTCATATGATTCTTGGAAGATTAGGGGAAGTGGAGATTGTAGAAGATCTGTAACAAAATATCAAACATTATATTTTGTTGTTAAATTTGAAAAATTAAATAAATTAAGATACAATATATACTTACGATTTTGATCTCCTGGAGAGGCCTTATCCTCTTGAGCACTGACTCTAATACCGAAAACGAATATTGCACAAGAAAGAATACAAAAAAAGAAAAATAAAAGACTGTCAACGTGTTTAAGTAACAATCGACGAACTCACTGATTCTAATTTCGCGAATTACAATTTGAATGAATTATTTAATTTAACAAGAGCCAGTTTGCTCAGAAAAATATGAAAATACTTCGCAACAAACTGACTCTACCGACCGCTTTGCTCGTGGTCACAAAAACTATCTGAAAATAAATATTCGAAAATAAAGCTGATTAGTAAAGATGAGAGAGAAGGACGTTTATTTAGAAAATACTACTATTTTTCTAGAACACGATTGTAAAGAAACTTGAATATATATTAAAGATATTACATGTAAATTATAAAGTATATCTCAATACTGAATACTGTAAACGAAAGACGAATATTGTATTCTGAATGTTCGTTATTAGAGTAGGAAGTATGCAAATTAATAATATATCACGTCAAGTGTTATAAATATTCAAAAATATTTCACAAGTGAAAATTTCACAACCAAATGTAGTCTTAAGAAATAATATTACGAAAACGCATGTGAAATCTTGCTTTGAATCGTTTAATTACGCATCAATTGTTTATGTATACCTAAAATAAATGAAATGTTACCAAATTTTCGTCAAAGAATATCAGATTGTCCATTAATAATCGTCCCGTCTATGTGTTCTATCTTGTCTCTGGAATCAAGGAATAACCTGCACAAAAAGAAACCAAAAGTTAGAACAAATATATCAAATGAAGGCAAACGTATAAAAATGAAATGATAATCACCTCAAATTCTACTAAAGAAATGTACGAGATAAGCTACCGGCAACCGTACGAGTGAAATCGACGATTGAAGAAGAATCGACGCGAAAAGTTTCGAAGTATTACATGATTTCATTACCGTAATGCTCGATTAATCGTTAAACACACGTGTATTAATTAAATATACTATTAATGAGGTAAAAATGGAAGTAAAAGAGTGTCGAAGAAGCGACGCTATCGAAGAAACGCTACCGATGATTAGAAAAGATTACGAACCTAACGCGACGTAATACGTGTTGTTGTCACAAAATTCGAGAGCCGAATGACTTTCAGCGACACGTCTCGTCTCGCAATTGAGAAAGTAGTAGGGGAAAAAGTAGTAGATGGGGTGAACTTGAACGAACAGGCACGATAAGACGAATATAAACATTCTCGACACGTTTAGTCGAAAATGTCTATTTGCAACACAGAAAAAAATAGGTGCAATATTAAGAACCTTACATACACAGTTCTGTTTATGTTGTTTTGAATTACGAGTTTCGAGCCTCAAGGCCTTCTATGCCTTACTTATTGGAGAAATGGAAAATTTTATTATATTTGCAGTAAAATTGTTATTTTAACTACTAAATACGTACATTTTTAATAAATTATTGTTGAATTTAGTATTAGAATTATTAAAAATTACAATATGAAGTTAAACAATCAATAAATAAGTAGAAAATGTTGTAATAGAAGTATGTGTGTAAAAGTATATAATGAAATACATATATATATATACACATAATGAATTAGTAAATTACAAGGTTACAATAGATTTTACTGATTAGAATTGAAATTAAATTTTGGTGTAAAATTATGAATAACTTTTAGCACAGTATGTTCTGTTTAAATGTTTATATGCGATTATTTCTTTTATTGTTGAAAATTATATGTAATTATTTGGTTATACCTTACCTTGAATTGAAGCCAAAAATGAACGTTTTATTTTAAAAATAATACATACACAATACATACAGATATCTAACAACTATTGATTTATATTTTTACCTGAGAACTTTTTGATAATAATTCTTTTTAGTAGTTTTTCTGAATAACGCTTCCTTTTTTTACAGATGAGGCGTGCTCCTTTCCGCCATGTTTGCCGTTTAAAAATCGATCATGAAAAATATTGATTGGAGAATCGTAGGAAGTATATTGCGTATTTCACCGCTGGGGCGCTGTAATCACGCGTTCCACACTTAGAACAAAAAAATAAAAAACTCTGTAAATCAAATACACAAAATTCATGGGAAATTCTTTAAAAAGAACAAAAATATTCACACAGCTGATGAAAAATTGTCAGTATTTTAAATTGAGATACGAAAAATTTTATTTAAATATTATGCAATAGATTATATTATTTTAGCTATTAAATACTTACATCTTTAATCAATTATTGTTGAATTTAGTATTGAAAATTACGCAGTATGAGTTTAGATTAGGGTAGAAAACGTTACAATAGAATTAAAAGCATATTATGTATACATATAATACAAAGGTAGTCATATTACAAGGTCACAATATTTATTATGGTTAGAATTAAAATTAAATTTTGGTATAAATAATTTTTAGCATAGTATATTCTGTTTAAATGTTTATGTGTTTTTACCTTTAATTGTTGAAAATTATATGTAATAATTATTTGGTTAAATCTTAACTTGAATTGAAGCTAAAAACGTATTTTGCTTTAAAAATTCACAATACAAACACAAATCTAATAACGATTGATTTATATTTTTACCTGAGAACTTTTGGAGTGATTTTTCTAGATACAGTTCCTTTATTCTGGATAACACTTCCTTCTTTACAGAAGAGGTGTGATGCTACTTTCCGCCATGTTTCCCGTTTAAAAATCGATCGTGAGAAATATCGATTTCGTTCAAGAATCGTAGGAAGTGTGTTACGTGTTTCACCGCTGAGGCGCTGTAATCGCGCGTGTCGCAGGAAATAATAACTTGGAATAAAAAATAATAAACTCTGGTTTAAGTCAAATATATAAAATTCATGAGAAATTCTTAAAAACGAACGAAAATATTGATACACTTTATGAAAAATTGTCAATACTTTTAACTGCGACATGAGAAATTTTATTATAATACGCAGTAAAATTATTATTTTAGCCATTAAATACGTACATCCTCAAAAATTATTGTTGAATTTAATTATTAAGAATTACACAGTATAAGGTAAAAGAATCGACAAATGAGAAGAAAATGTTACAATAGAAGTAAAAGGATATATATATAATAAAAAAAATATGTTACAAGGACACAATATTTGTAACGATTAGAATTGCAATTAAATTTTGGTATAAAATTATATATAACTTATGCATAGTATGTTTTGTTTAAATGTTTATGTGCGATTATTTCGTTAATTGTTGAAAATTATAAATATAATATGTAACAATTCGATTAAATTTTGGTTGAATTTTACCTTGAATTGAAGCCAGAAATGCACGTTTTCTGTTAAAAATACACAATACATACACAAATCTAATAACTATTGATTTATATATTTGTCTGAGAACTTTTGAATAATACCTATTTCTGGGTGACTTTTCTGGGTAAAAATTTTTCTTCACTTCCTTCTCTACAGATGAACCGTGCTCATTTCCGCCATGTTTACCGTTCAAAACTCGATCACGAAAAATATCGATTTTCGTTCGAGAATCGTAGGAGGTGTATTACCTATTTTACCGTGTAGTGGCGCTGTAATCGTTAACTACGCGCGCGATTCGAAACTAACTTGAGATAAAAGATAACAATACTTACAGAAATATTTATTTCACACCTCCAATCCTTTATATAGAATAAAATAGAAATACATTTCAGTCAATTTTTTCTAATACTTTTAAACAAATGTAAATAATTAAATATGTAATAAATTTTTCGTTCCAATTTCCATCAATCCCTTATCCAAATTGTTATATCTTTTTTATATTCTTGCTTTATATTTCATATTCTTATTATATTTATATTCTTTTATTAATAAAGTATCACTATATTCAATCCAATAAATTATTCTCAGATACAGAGCGGCAATACTGTCTATATATTTTTTTATTTTCATTAATAGCGATGTGAAAACTTACCAAACATATAAATCGATACGAGATGTGGCATAAAAATGCTAATGGGGTATAAGAACCCTATGAACATGAAAAAATACATTCCATGTTAAGTCTACTCGTCCGTGATATCTCCATCTATTTTTTTTTTTTTTCTTTAAGCTTTCGAAATCTGAGTTTATTTAGTATTTGGTCTGAGAATATGTTTTATCTGGGTGAGAATCTCTATAAATTTTAAGATTTTGGAAGAACAACCAAGAAAGGCGAATTTAGTCAACACGATTGAGACATTTACACTGTCAAATCTTGGATGTCTAGAAATGCATTCAGAAATGCACTTGTGATGGTTCTTAAAAGCTCCATCTACCTTAAGAGTAAGATTTATCAAATTGTAATTATAGCATATGCGTAATTTGCCTGAAAACCACGTTTACAGATGAAAATTAGAAATCCATCATCTTTTGAATGAATCCTGAGAAGCGAAAGTTATCCTTGTAAGTTTCAATGAAAATGAGGATGTCTATTGACTAAGATGGACTGAATCTTCAGGCGCTCAAAACTAAGACTTCTTGAGTTCCAGAAGAAAACCCGTAACAATATAGTAATTGCTATGAACTTTAATCTAATTGGAATTTTCTTCTAGAAGAAAGAAATCCTCATTCACAGCATCTTCTGGGTAGGAACTATTGAGGCATTTGACAATTCTTGAGATGCGGCTTTTTATCATAAGTTCTGTAAAGAAAAGGAAAGGATCTTTATTAGCGCTGGTACATCCCTTGTGTGGTTTAACGCTATTTCCAGGATTTTAGGATTGTCATACGTGTCTAGTAGAAACTATAGACTGAATCAGTAACTATTTCGTTGTAACACAAGCTAGAATTGTGTAAAAGCAGTGGCTGAGGATCAAAGTTTTTGCAGAATTTAGCCATATGACTCTCTTTTCTCCATAAGAAGCAGGCTACTTTTTCTGCTCATAAATATATCCAATAAGATGTATTATCATAACTTATTTGGATAGATTCAAGTTTGAAATATCTTTAGATTAGATATACATCTGACAACAAAAGCTCAAGATGTGTAGGTATCCTGGATGATCATGATTTTCCACTCCAATGAAGGTAATCTGTAAGATGAGTCTAATATTTTGTCTAGCAAATGTCTTCAAGAATGACAGAGTGCTAAATAAAGAACACATTGAAGAATATTATGCATTTGGATTAAGAAATAAGTCAAATTTACAAGGAATGAGAAATAAGTCAAATTTACAAGGAATAAGATTTGATGTTTACTTCCATATGATTGTCAGTTAATCTGTCAGCCATGTACTTATTATCTGGTATAAGCAAACTTAGCCTCGAGAAAGTTTGAATACAAATCTGATATTTGACGAGCCGATAAGTTGCCAATGTATTCTTAAATCAAAGTACCTTCGATAGAGTCTAATATGATTGCACGTTCTCTTGTATGGGATTGTGATTGCTGAGCAGGTTAAACGTATGAGACTTTGAAAGAAATTTTCTGAATGAGGAAATCCATGGATAAGGTTAAGTGCTCCTGTAATCAGAAACATTTAAAGAAGAACAATAGTAGATCAAGAATTAAGAATAATTTTAATGTTTTACGTAATAATTTGTCTTAGATACATATTTTGAAGATGTGCGATATGTTTAAAATGGATAACACAAAATGCAGAAATAAGTATATTTAAAAATAGTTAATATCACAGCCACAGACGAGATATATCAATAGACCAAACATTTTACGAGGTTTTGTGAACCGTGACCTGAAATACCGACATAGTAAAACATCACTGGTGTTTTAGCGCACTCTAACGATGAATACGGGAATTATATCAAGACGAGGGTGCTATTTACTGCTATTGGTCGGTAAAATTGTTAGCAAACACATAAATTTAAATTTGCTACATTTACGTCTACAGATTCTATTAATTTTTAATAATAAAATATCGAAACGGAAGAGTAAAGTTCTTGTCTTGTAACAATTCCTTATGTATATTTTAATTTTTACCCATCTCTCCCTTAATACGAAGCATCAGATTGCTTCAAAGTTGAGATGTTATTTTATAATAAAATTTAAACTGAAATTAGAACTCGGCTTTAAATTTATAACCTTGTATTTAAATTCATAGTGAATTTAATTAATTCGGATAAATTCAAACCTGTACTAATATTTAAAATACGTATGTTTCACGTTCAGCGATCACTGTTAGCGTGTGTTAACAACACAAATACAATCGAATCGAGTATCTTCGAAGCCAATGAGGGAAAGAGCTATTTCCCTTCTTCCTTTCTCTCGAATGTACTCACAAAATGTACTCACTCTTGAAATAAATGCACGTCAGACGGCTTCGAACCCCCCACCCTCGCTAACTTTGATCCTGATTCTTAAAGAGAACAGGTTTGCCATGGCTCACTCAAGTAGTCAGGTGTTCGACGGTGCGACGATCGGACGCTAAAAAATTTTGGCTCGCATGGAAACGCATTTTGACTCGTGGCCTAAATTAGCGAGACTATTTTGGAAATCGATGATCAAGCAATTTTCGATTGACAAGTGTGTAACGAACGGTCGTCGTACCAACTATACTTTATCGTGACTATCGATATATTTTTCGATATATACGTGTACATATATATTTCACTGTGGTTTCGTTATGTACTCAGTATTGCCGGCGTTACTCGCGGGAAAAGATTAAACTTGTGGAGCAAAGAGAAAAGTGTTCAGTGCGAAGAAATTCGAGAAAGTTGCGCACACCGCGAGAAACATTTGACTAAGAATAAGAAAGCAAGAAATAAAATATAATACGTATTTTTGTGACGTTTGTTTCTTCGAGTAACATAATTCGTCGATCGCGTTTTTGTCATCGAGCTAGAACGCTGGGACGTTTTCGGGGAACGATTAACAGGACGATACGAAGTTCTCGTGATTGTCGAAGGAATTGATCAACTAGGCATTGGCGAGGATATTCCATTGTTTACGTTTTACTTTCGAGAATCGAAGAATCGTCCCCGGCGAGGTAAGTGAACCGGAAGTTTGGCTTGTTACCACTAGAATGTCAACGAATTCACTTTTCATGCGAATAACGCGAACGCAGGACGAATAACGGATATTATGCAATTACATTCCTTTTGCCGTTCTTCGCGCGCGGGGAATTGACATTACGGTTTTGTAACGGTATTTGGGAGAATAATACACAATTGTCATGAGAGATAACGGTAGCCTTTAGAAAGTGAAATAATTACATATATGATGTAACGATAATTAGACATGTTATATATTATTTAACATGTTGTTTGTATATTATATAAAATACTGTATACTGTATTGTACAGTATACTGTATTGTACAGTATTGTTACACTATACTGTAATTACAGAATAATGAAATAATTAATTAAATGTTGTGATCGATCAATTAAATTATGTTAGTCGAGCAGCTGATTTTCGCGAGTCCCACTTCGACAAAGAAAGTCTTGCGACGAGTAATTAGGAATTATTTTTGATACACCACACGAATATTAATCTTTTGAAAAATACTTCAAAGTTTTACTGGTTTCAATCCTTTTGAATTCTTCTTCAATTTATTCAAAATTTCCATCGAATTTCCAATGACTATATATGCACGAAACATTTTTTCCTGTGGAGATAAAAAAATAATTATTTATTTATTTATTGTAGGCTGTAGTATAGAAAATAATTTCTGGTTTTGAGAGATACGGTAGCTGTTGTATAACAGTCACATTACACAATCCTATCCTCAGTTTGTATAAGATCGATCTATTTGCATCTAAGTTTCAAGAAACGATCCGTTACAGTGTTCTAACGATTTTACTTTTCAGTAAAAATCTTTATAATTCTATAGTCAAGTTTTCTACAACCAGTTAATCAACTTTTCCGGCAGATGGTGTGTAAGGAAATTCTGAAAATTCTATACAATGATTTTGTAACTAACAATCGATAGAAATCCAGTTGAAATTTTGTCCTTATGTAGTTTCTTCTTTATCATTATCCTATATTTGAATTTCTTATAAAAATCATGGAATACACGTACAGTAGAAAGTAATTATCTTATTCAAAATAAAAGTAATTATCTACTGTTATTATAGTAATAATCTTATTCACGAAGTTTAGATGTTCATGGTCATTATTTGCAAAGCTGTGTGTGTACAATAATTATTACCGTTAGAAATAATGTGTAGCTTTCTCTTGAACGGAAATTATAACATGTAATATTATAACATATAAGGAAGACAAATATTTATATACATAATTAGTATACACGCAAAAGTGTAATTATAAGTAAAGGGATAATAATTAGAGATCGGAAGATGTCAAAATTAATAAATATATCATTTTTTAATATTTTGGGGATTAGCACAGGACCCACAAAATTCTGTTTCTAATATATTTTAACAATTAACTTATATAACAAACTGACATCATTAATAGTATTTACTGATTTCTTTTTTTTTTTTTTTGTACGATTTTCTATTCCTTTCACAACGTAATGTTTCACAAGTTTCGTCAGTGATGGAACTCTCGATCTCCAAAAGACCGTCAGAAAATGTTACACAACGAAGGAATCAAGGAAGAAACTAGCTAATTAATTATCTAATTCACGATACTTAAGATGGGAAATCACAATCTCGGTAGTATGAAATTTAACGCTAAAACAGTGGTCCATTTGATTATACAATTTTGACAGGTTTCAAGATAGGGACGTAATTTCTGAAATAACTCTTAAGAATACGTTGCATAATAAAGAGTAAGGAAGAGAATACTTAATCTTCCACTATAATTCGCACTTGAGTCGCACTGCATTTGCAATTTCGTGCTAGTAATAATTACCAAAAGAGCATCTTGAAAGAAACGAGAAAAAGAATATGATTTATTATTCAATTGACAGTATGCAACTGAGAAGACCGCGATTATTATTCATAACCGTAAAATTCAAAAGCAAGTTAATGGTTAAACTGATTTACGACATGACAACGCATGGTGTTGGAAGAATATTTAAATTCATTGCAAAGTAATCATGCTCGGAATTCGACTATCTAACTATTGTATAATGTTTATTCTGCTTATATTCAACGTTGTCTCAAAGAAAGCGAGAGTACAAACTCGCACATTCCTTCCTCCCCATTCGGAATCGCTTTATTCGAGTCAAAAAATAAATCGAAAGTCATCACATAGAGTTGAAAACAATTTGAAATTGAAATTTTATAGCTGGAATATACTTTTATTTTCATTCATTGATTTCCTCGTGCATTTTTATTTTCTTTTGTTAATCTCCTTTTTCCAGGAAATAGCGTATATTACAGTTTTTCTACTTGTTTTAAATTATGTTCAACTTAGAAAATTTTCACATTTTTGCTCTTTCGTTCTGAATGCTTAAGAGATAGATTTGCGCCAAGTTCTTATAATATCGATTTAATTTTTTAACATATTAGAATGCAAAGTATATATAGAATGCAAATTAAGTATAATAAATACAACATAATAATGTACAATAAAATGATGTACATGTAAAAATAAAAAAAATTAACAACGTAAACTATGAAACAAATAATACATATAATATATTGTATAGCAATGCATACAATGATGAAGTGACATAATGAAAAATCATCAATATGGAAATTATCAATAATGGCATGATGAAAATAAATTTTGAAGTATATTAATCGAACTAATCAAACGTAAATTCATTAGCCAAAGTAAATGCATAAATAAATGGTCAAAGATATTAATATACTAACTTATTAACTTACTAGATAAATAATTAATTACTAAATAAATGAATATTCAAAACTATCAATATATCTACTAACTTTTACACCAGACTAATTACTCAACCGGGTTAAATTGGTAGAACGATTGATTTTTAGTACTTGTAAAAGATCGCTGCTTTTCGCGAAAGAATTAGCTGGAACTATAGATAGTAACTAAAGCGATCGTTAGCTGCCAGTGATGCTGCCTGATCCATCCTTTCAACGCGAATTTCTCCGCCGCGAATTTACTTTCTACACTCGTCTATTTTCGTTACCCACTAGTCACATATGTAGATTTTGCGGCCATGTCTTATCGTTTTACTCTGGCAGTAAGTTGCTCAGTACTGGCGTAAAAAAATGTTCATTCAAGCTAATTCATATTATTTATGTCGAAACATTAATTTACGTATGTATTTCGTACGAAGGGTTTTAATAGGAAAGGTTAAAATAGGAAAAACTGGGGATTGTAATATTTCATATTGTTTCGTTGCTAAGTATGAAGTGGACTCATTTAAATGATTACATATGTGTCTCATTTAGATCATAAATATTCATTTAAATGAATATATGACGAATAATTTCAACGGTAATCTTAATCAGCTTGAATATATGAATTTATTAATTAATAAAAATTATTAATTCGATAAATATTTTAAGTTTAATTCTATAAAATTTGTGGATGAAAAACAGGGCTAGTATGCCTTCTCTCGAATTTGAGATTAAAATATCTTCTAAACTAATTGTTTCTACATAAATTAACATTTTTTTATAGAGAATCTCAAATTTCATTTTGAAATGATCTTGAATTCCTCCTCCTACAAAAGAATTGTTATTTATAAAACTATCAGACGTTTTCTGCGCATTAAACAACTTCTTAAGTAACTTTATTGCGCAATTATGTTAATAAGAAAGATATAGAAACTAATAAAGTTACTTTTCGCATTGAACATGCTTAGAAGTTTTAGAAGAAGCAGTCTTTAAAATTAAACTTAAAAGTTGAATTAAATACGTAATACTTTATGGAGCAAAGAATCTGTGAAAAGAATTGCGTTATAAAATGTATGTTTGGATGTTACAAATATCCCTCACGTATGTATGTGACGAATTTCAAATATTTAAAACAGAGAAAGATTAATTTTTGACATTTTATAGATTTTATTTAAAAAATTTGTTACTCATAATTATGAAATTTCTAAAGTATTGATTATGTAACGTTTATTGCATTTATTTAATCTCTTGCGCTGAAATGACATGATATACACTTATTGAAATGAGATTTATCTGTTAGGTGCGTCAATTGAATTTACTGTTTAAAGCAATCAAGTTCACTTCGAATTTTTTTGAACATTGCTTCTATTAAATTAATTTCCAGAGCAAGAGGTTAAAGTACAATCTTAAAAAAAATCTATATACAATTACTATATACTTACAGTAGAGTGAATAAAACTTTGAATCATTTAGGTGGGAATTTTTTAGCATGAATTGTTTCCATGAATTTCATTCAATGTTAAAGGAAATTTTCATGATCATTTTTTTCCTGTTGAAAAAAGTAAATTTATTATTCATAAATCTTTATCGTTGATTCTACGCAGTTCCGTATTGCTTTTTAAATTAAAATCTTGTACCTTATATCACAGATTTCTTTTGCAACGATATACTGAATACCTAATGTGCATATGAAACAGTTTAATATGGAAAAATATTCATTTTGAATAACATGAACTATTAAATGAAAACACTTTTCCTTGTATGAACTTATTTCATAACAAGGAATGATAAAAAAAATTTCCTATTAGAATAAAACTAATAAAATAATAAATAAATAACAAATAACAAGTTTGTCTAAAAAATCAGCTATGTCATAGATTATTATTCGATTTCATATCGCATTTCAATTGAACTACTATCATAAGTATACATCGTGAGAATTATCATACGAAAAATATATGTATGTATATCCATTTGACGTAACTTCCATCTGCCTCGACCTTTACTAAAAATGTCATTAGTCACATCAAACATGATCTTGAAATCAATTTCTTATTGAAAAGCTTGCCTCTTAAAATGGTTTTTCTAATCGAATTGCTTTTTCTACTTGATGATTGAATATGAATAGCTCTTTGAAATCTTCAAGCATAATTAACTCATTTATTCTCAAACAATGCTTGGGACATCTTCGTTGAAATAATTCTAAGATTTGAATGTTAAGTATGTTTTTGTAACATATCTTTCGACAGATATAATTTCAGAAATGACCGTGGTTAATGGAAAATCCATTTTATCTTTATGAAAAACAACATTATTAGGCTGACGAAAATCTTTCGACAGAAAATGAAGCGTAATTGATTTTAAATGGATATTCGATTGCTAAAAGGCATGGAACAAAGAAATGCAGAATTAATAGAGAAATAGAGAATAAATAGTTAAATTTGTACGAATGTTGTAATTCATGTAAATGTAACATCACAAAAATTTACAGAATCCAAATAATTAGAATATTTAAAAATAAAAATAAAAAGAAATAAAAATAAAGTGTGTTTAATGAAATCGCATTTAGAAATATCCAAAAAGATAAAATTATAATAAATATTTGTATTTATTAAAAATAAACAACCACCTTTAACAATATTTAAAAATATTGAAAAATGTTCAAAAAATATTTATGAAAGATAAAGATTCACGTGTCATAATTAAATTTTAAGAATATTTCTAAACATTTGCTCCAAATGATATTTAAAATATCCAAAGTAAAGTATTTACAATAAGTTATAACTAGACTGTGAATTTTTATGCACTTGTAGGAAATTTAAAAATGTAAAAATGCACAAAATATTCAAAATACATATATACATAGTATAATATTCATCTTAATATTTATTGGACAAAACAATCCTATTTAAGTCGCACGTTTTTAAAATGATACTCTCAAAAGTATAAATTTGCACAAATATCTGCTGGCTAGGACATTTTCCAAGTTTCTTCTTTAGTATAACATTTTCTTTTATTACGTCGTAATATTCTGAATTTGCCATGGCAACAATGTTTGCCGGGAACTCATAACCATACTTCATAACACTTTCTTCGCAACGAGGATTTTGTAATGAAAAAGCCTTGAAATCGAGCATGGTGAACGTTTGCCACGTTCTACGAAAATACGATGGAAAAGTCCGATAGGAGGGCAAACGGTGACGAAAATACCGGTCCGATAGACATTCCGTGGAACTTTATACGCGCTCTAGTTGGTTGCACATACTAAGAATTATATACGTATATGTACGTTCACTCGAAATGGAAGTTCTCATCGTAGTTATGTAGTTGCGAATGGGGACAATGACATCGCGATTACAACGCAAATTGCACGATATTATCGTGGCTTAGATGGATTCATCATAAATTCATCATTAGAACTTCGTATATATTCCTGGATCGAATGTTTCTGATTGAATGACATTTTTTTTTATTCGCTCGTCTGTTAATTAATTGCCAGTATTAATGTTTAACTCTTTAAGAGCTCGCTGGATTGAAGAATCTGTGCCAAAAACAAAACAGTTTTGGCTGTTTTATTATCCTACTCTCTTATTACAACTTTTCTTAATTGTGTAATTCTAACATTTATAAATTTATACGAAATATTATTTCTGCAGATTTTTAGTTTTGTACATAAAGGAAATTATACATTTGAAATATTTGAAATATTGCTTTGACGTAAAGTATCGATGTAAATATTTATTGCTATGATTGAGCATGGACTTTAAACAAAAATGGACTTTAAACAAAAATGGACTTTAAATTCTTGCGCTGGAATAAACGTGTTACGAACATCGACTGAATTTATTGTTCAAAATAGGCAAATAAATATTAAAAATAATAAATACAAAAACTAATGTTTTTGAATATTTAATGATGCATGAAACTTCGCAATATTACTTACTTATTGATGAGAATCATGATATATTCATGAATATATTTCTAGAATATATTTCGACTGTCTGTTAATTGTAGAATTGGCAAGGATATGCTTGTATAAAGTCCAAAGTTTGTACGTGTACTTAAACACGTGTAAATTATCATACTGTTTGTCTTCCCTGTTAAATATGTTCATAGTAATTTTAGCATTTGAATTTTAAAAAAGCTATTTTCAATTTATCGCTTTGCGTTGACTTGCTTATATAAATAAGTAATTGACTGTTACACTGTTATTTTATTCTCGTGTGCTCGGTTGTACACACTTACAAAAGACGAAAAATTTAATGAACAGTGAGTTAAAATGGTTATGTTTATAATCTCTTATACTTCTATTTTTCTTATATATTTATAGTTTTACAGTATATATATTTTTTATTTCTTAGAACTCTTATTATGATACATATATTATATGGAATAATGAAAAGGTCTATTTTATACAACTATAAACTATACATCTATATATACATGTATATGTATATGTATATATTTTAAGTCAATATATTCACTGTATAATTATTATTAATTCTAATTTAATTTACTATATAATAATAATAATTATACATTACACATATCATATATTTATATATACATAAAATTTATAGTTTTATAAAATAGACCTTCAGTTGTTCGTTGACTGCTACAATTAAAGTATAGCAAAGTTTAATATAATAAATTCTGGAAGTTAGTAAACAAAGAAAATACAATCGTTCTCAAATAAATAATTAAATAAAAACGTAGTAATAAACCCCCGCCTGATCACTCGGTTCGCAAGTGGTAATTTAACTTCACACAATCTCGGTCTTCAGACCACATTCTTTGCAACCAGAACCAGGACCAGTTTCACATATATCAACATTTAAGTGATCCAAGTGCATGCATCTATATACGGATGTTCTACCGTTATAAAGGGATCTTCCAACTGGATATGCCTCTATCTAGTATTTGCAACATGGCAGCCGCACGAAAAAGTATAACTTCAGCACAATATTCTTGATTGCTCCTTGGTAATCATACTCGTAAGTACTTGTTTACTTCTCAGTCTCTCTGCAATTTTTGAGTGCTTCGAATTTATCTGTGATTACAAAGAAAAACGCCGGATGTTACGTAGATTTCACTCAAGGTATTATCATTTAAAGTTCCTAACGCCGATTTTGTTCTTCCTTCTTTTCTTTCCTCTGTGATAATTTACAGTTTGTTCGTACTGCTATTCGTTACCCACCGATGGCAACTACAGCGAAGACTGTTGTATTAGTAACATCTATAATACGCAGCATTTAATAGACTGTACCGAAAAAAAAATTTTATATTTTACATTTTTAAAAAAATTTCAATGTCAATCCATTTTTCAGGATTAGAAATACTTCGTAAATTACGCACCGATATATGTTGAAAGAGTTGACACAATTTTAAGCTGAATCTCATATTATAGTATCTATATTAATATTACAATATTATATATTATCTTATAAGATTTATAAAACATATTGCGATATATTTTATAATTATATAATTATTTTAAATTAAATTTTAAATATATGTAATATTTTCTTCATTTTATACATTTCGCGATTCTCGTGTTATATACTTTCGATTCGTATTAAAAAAACATCCACGCGATCCTAGGCTAAATTTTCTCGTTGAATATTTTGTACCAACCCAGCAACAAAATTTCTATCAGAAGTTATCTCTATTTCATTTGGTGTACGATGTTCGTTCTTCCAAAAGATAAAAATTTCAGATAATGTTCTTCGAGATAAGGCTTGGAAATTAATTAAAATATCTCGCGATCAAATATGGTGAAAGTGTTTGTAAAGTGCGCGTTAGAACGGTCTTTGAAAAAAGAATCAGACAGAAATGTAGGAAAGTATAGAGCCAGCCGTACACGTCTGTTATCATCGAATAAACGGCTCGTCCAATGTGGAAGTTTCACTTTTTCTTGGATCAACTCACGGCCGAAGAAGAAATTGCGGCTGCACTGCGTTCCTCTTTCACGGACATGCATTGAGACATTTGATTGGGATTACTTTTGAAAAACGATATATAGAAATTAATCGAAAGATTAATGTTACATGGGCTAAAATTTTACTATATTATACTATGTATGTTTTACGTATATTATATTAAATATACATACATGTATCCCAGTCAATCATATAGTCAATAATATAATGAATCAATTATACAATACCATCAGTTGTAGAAGTCCATATACATTTGTCAAATTTCAAATATTCAAAATAGAAAATGATTTTATGGAGTTTAATTAATTTTAGTTAATATTTGATATTTAATATTTATAAAATAATGACAATATTTTTCAGCTTATTTGTTGAATACATTATGTCACATAAGATATTTTGCAATTTATATCTCATTACGGTTCTGATGAAATTTAAATCGTCATTACATTAATCATAAATTTAAAAATATATATAAAAAATTACAAGATGTTTTACACAAGTGTCAAAAATCAAATTATTTACATATAATTCATTAAATTTCGATTTTAGTATTCATTATATTCTAATGAATATAATGAGTACTAAATTAATTAATTCAGATATTATTTTAGTCGTGCATGAAGCAAATCTAAAAATATTAAGAAAAATTACAAGATATTTTATTACACAAGTATCAAGGATCAAATTATTTACATAGCTGCAATTTATTCTATGAATAAATTCCAATAATAATAGCGATATCACCTTTAATAGTTATTACATGCTTAGAATACAACTCACGTGTTGTATACTAATTTTTTTATTAAATGCATAGTCATTCAACATATCTTGTCAAATATTGAAAACTGTTCTAGACATTTCGTGGAATTTTAATTAATTTGTTAGTTAATATTAAATCATTTTTAAATTGGCAATGTTTTTTACACTTATTCAAAAGAATATATAAATAAATCGAAAACATAATTTTATGAATGTTTGCAAGTATAAACTAAATATATTCTAATTACAATTATAATCATAATTATAACAAGAACACTGTTTTGTATACTTTAATGTACTCATAGTACAGTAGACTTCGTAATGTTGTTCTTGTCACTTTATTTATATTTCTCAGTTAAATAAAAAAAAGAAAATAACTCCCTCCCTGGGTTATTCGCCCAGTTATACTCCCTAAATGAAAAGTATGAAGAGATCATTTAAGATCTAATATTTTACGAGTTACTTGAAATTCGCAGTCAATTCTCAAATATTTAACCATTATATTCTATATGTGTCATAGTCAAATACTACTTTTCAATATTTCTTATAAGTATATTCATAAATATATAAATAAATCACTTTCGTAAATGTATAAATAACCGACTTTCATAAATATATAAATAAATACAAATATATATATATATATATAATATTACTAATATTAATCATTTCAGTAATTTTATTTAATATTTAATTGTATATCAGTTATAAGAATTTTCTCCTTTTTAAATTCTTACATTCACCAAAAATGAAAACACACAAGTTCCTTTTTTTAATTCACATAAAAATATCTATAATATAATACAATTTGAATTACGTGTTACTTAACAAAATCTGAAATTAAAATAAAAGATACCAATATACATGTACCAACATATATATATCATATTAATATACGTATATCACTTGGCGAGATTCATATTTTACACACAGAATTTACGTATTTCACTCATTGTAAATGTGTTCGTAAAAGAAATTACATCTAGTTTCAAATACGTTTACAAATTGGACATTGAAAACGGACTGTATCTCAAAGTTCCTCGATTTCTCGTGCAATATCGTTGTTATTAGAGTTACAAGAGCAAGTGCGTTATAAATTCGTGTCACACGATTACGATAATGTATATCGAAGTTAAATACACGGAATGACAAATAGGTAAGACCACCGCACCGAAGTAATTGATATTTAACGTGAGCACGAATCGAATGATAATACCAGCAGTTCGTGTGAAAATCTCTTTCGTATCCGACATTAACTGTTTTAATGTCATTGAACTCCTGTACCACTACTCGCATGACGATCGGCGCAGTGAATGCCTTTGGAGCAGAATAAACATTATGGTGGCTCGATAGAATTTATAGATTTAGTAACTCTGCAAAATGAGTAGTTTACTTTACTGATATTATAGATTTACAAAGTGGCTTAAAATGATACTCGAATCTTTATTATAGGGTAACATTTATGAAATATAATATAAATATAAATCGTTTACATCTACGCACGTAATTTATTTATTTCATTTTCTTTCCTTTGTTTTATACAGGCACGTGCAAGACATTTTGAAATTTCATCGACACCGCTTAATATGATTACGTTGATTCCATATTCGGAAAGACATAATCATTTATTTCAGCTAACGGGATTTGGAACTGACTGCACGAGAATCGATGAATGAATGCTTTTTCTCTTTTCCTAAGGCACGAGGTGGGTTGTTATCTCAATAAATCAAAACAATGTACAACATCGGTATTAGAAAATAAGATATTAACATAAAAATATCAATTAATATAACGTAGATAAGCTAGCGTAGGATAGATAGCAAAATTTCAAAAAGTCTACTGCGTAAGAAATAAATAAGTGCATCTCGCTTTTGATTTTCGAGCGTATTTAAAGCTTTCATGGTCATTACACTCTGAATAATGTTCTGCAATCCGAAATCCAAATCTAGTTTCCTATAATTTGAGAAAGACCTAGCAATGTATATAGAAAGCATAACTAAAGATAAAAGATTAGATTTCCAGTTTTTTTAACGGATCAGGACGTCAGAACATTTGACAGTAAATGGTGATTTTATCTTGGCCCAATAATCAGACTGAAACGAAATTTTGAAGAGGTGGAAGGAAGAGCAGGATAAGATCGTGAGTACAAAGTTTTAACTGTCTTTATTAATCTGTGAGATGTTAATAAAGAACTTTAAGTACAATATGTATATTGATTTATGTAGATATTGTGACTGTGTTAGTCATCGTTGGTGAATGAGGAACTAGTTTACATAACAGTGACATCGACCTCAGTGTCTATAGGGTGTTGTTGTTAAAATCCAACATCAATTTTCATCAACAATACATCGAATTTTGCTCACATATTTTGCCGTTATTAAAATTGAATTAGATTAGGTGCAAGGTCGGGTCAATTATTTTGAACTGGTTGTCGTGAGGTGGTCAGTCATCAGTTAACTGTAAAATGTTGTTGGTGAAACTCGTCGATGTTGAATTTTAAGTGCAGCACTCTATAGATCGCCATTACGTCATCGGTTACTTGACAGTTCACGGTGACGACTACTACAATGATGACAGTCGTACGACAAAAAAATGATTTGTATTGGTAACGCCTGTTATGAGCAAAATTCAATGCATTCAAAGTTTTCTTTATTAATATCCCAGAAACTAATATATACCACAGTTAAAAATACAATCTTCTTTCCTTCTCCTCTCCTAAAATTCTAATGGATATCATATTATATTCTTACTTTATATCTTCTCTATGATTTTACCAGTTCCAAATAATTATTTTTACTTCACTTAAGCATGATGCAAAGATACAATAATCACATTTACAGTGACTGTTAAGGAAAACATTTTGAAATTTCATTAACGATGCAATGGGAGATGATTATAATTTGAAATCAATCTGAAAATGTATATAGGTAAACGTACAGTTAGCAAAAAATTAATATACAGCATGAGTAGTATTTTAAGCATTTAATATGTATAATCCTACTTAATATACAAGTTTATTGATATTAATGGAGTTTAAATATACAGTACTTTTGTGGTTTGTATAAAATACGTATTTGTATTAAAAACATCTCGTAATTTTTATATATTTTATATTATTCTGTACTATTTTTAATAAAATGATTTAATATATAAATATGAAAACGTATTTGTATATTTTCAAATTTGTTTCATACTTGTATAATGTTAATGAAATTTCAAACTGTTTTATTTAACGTACACAAAATATTCATACAGAATACCCTATTGTATTCCTATCATATGTCCCATCGTCTCAACTATTCATAAATATATCGTGAGCAACTGTAGAAAAATACAAGACTGGAATACAAGAACTTTAAAAGGAGAATCCTAGAAAATTGAAATTCGAATATGGAGAAAGAAGAAATTATTATTTCACGATCAAATACTGTTAAACAATTTCTTCGATGATCTGCACACTGAGCAAGGAAACAGGTCAAATCTATCAACTTTTTAATTATTTTATTGAAATGCGCGGCGTTAAACGAACTTTCTACATTTCTGTGTCAATTGTAGAAGCGAAGCTGATCGTAAGCGTGAAATATGACACACCGTCCAAATTGATGTTTCTCACGGTCCTCAATCATAGAATTGAAAACGAAAAAGAGAGAATTGAGAACGTCAGAAAGAGAAAATTCTCACAGCAAATCCAATTATTGAATTATGCAAAAAATAGGCTGCTGCAAGAAGGAATAGCGTGTCTAATGCAAATGGAAGAACAGCGTCGATGTCCTTGGCGAAATTCTTTCTCAAGAACCACATCTATTCGATAGTACGCAACCGACGGAGCAAAGATCTTTTAGAATAGCGAAAGATATTATCCAAACGAACCATCTTTGTTGAACACGTGACGTATATATCGATAATTTATCTTTCTTCAACTATAACTGAAAGTTTCTGTCATCTACCTTTTTTGATATTTTTCTTAATAATTCAGAAAAGAAAACTTCCAATGAAGGTCGAAATTGAAAGAAACCTGCAATAATTGATAACGTATCTCTAAATCTATCCTCTTTCGAAATATTCTGCTTTCAAACGATAAAAGAGATTAGTGAAACTTTCACACGTAATTAAAATGTGCTTAAAATATAAATAAAATATACTTGCTTCAAAATATGCTTCATCTCAGTATATTCATTTCAATATGTTGTCTCTGTAAAGTTGATGAGTTTGAAATTGAATTAAAACACAAATAAATTACACATTCATCGTGGTGCACCATGTATTGCTGCAGAAATGCTTCGAGTTGCATTCAATATTTATCTGCGAAACATTTAACAAATGTAAAATTTCCTGTGTATCACAAGAGTTCTTCAATTCGATAAGGCATTCCGTTACACAGAACCAAACATGTACATGAATTTTTTCACAACTTGATTTATGACATGCCAGCAATACTCGTCACAATGGACGTGGCATTTTCCGTTTCGTTCCCCAATGGCCGGGCATTTCATAAATCCAAACTTTCTAAAGAAGGCTACCATTCGTCCAAATTTTCCAGGACTTGTTCCAGGTTTGAGTATTTGGGGATGATTTCCGTAGAAATCTGGATTTTTCGACACTGGCTTGCTTATCTTGCTGTTAGTCCCATCAGTTCCCACAAATCATCCATGTTCTCCTGTGGATTATGTGTTCGATAGTTTAGTGTGTATCAGATATGTATATCTATACTGATACAATGAACAACAATGCGTTTGTTTCTCTAAGAGTGATTTTTACAAAAAATTTCATCAATACCTTGAACTGTTATAATGTCGTAAAAGAAAATCGTGCAGTCTCATTTTAAAGCGTAAGGCTTCTACTTTGACTGTCCTAAGTTGTTTTATTTTTAAAAATATTTTTGACATCACGTAGAGCAAGAGAGAAAGAGTAAGAGTGCTTTTATTCTCGATCAAACACGCGACTTCGGGAAATTTGCAAGTAACTGACTTTGTCTTCGTAGGAAATATTGGAAATGACGGAGAGGATCTGACCACAGAGTGGGGGAAAATGATAATTCTTTCAGTTATGGAACTTTAACCACTCGGCATTTACTCCAGAACCGTCGAATCGAGAAGATCGCCATCCTCTTGAAATCAGTCTCTAACATACAAAAAAATAAAATAAAATAAAATAAAATAAAATAAAATAAAATAAAATAAAATAAAATAAAATAAAATAAAACAAAATAAAACAAAATAAAACAAAATAAAATAAAACAAAATAAAACAGAAATATAGAAAATATAAAGATAATATAAAAAATATATAAAGTATCCAAGGTGCGATATATTTTTATATACAGAGTGAGTGATCAGAGGAAAGACGAATAGGTGTATGAGTGAGGACGAACGGTGACAGGTGAGCTTAATCGAGTGCAAAAGTGAAAATCGAGAGCGAAAAATTGAGAGTAAGAGCGCATCAACTGGAGTCCGTGTTGCGAACAGATATACAGAGTGTTCATTTTAATTAGAAACGATAGGATATCTCCCGAAAGATTAAAATTATGAAAGAAAATGTTCTGACAAAAATTGTTTAATTCGAAAGTGAACATTCTGTAATGTAAATGTAAATGTAATTCGTCTTTTTGATTCATATGCGTCGGGAATGGTGGGGAAGATTCGAAGATCAATTTTGTTTCTTTTTTTTTAAATGGAATCATATAATTTTGAATATATTATTTGATTCATCTGATATACGTTACACTGCGGAAACTAATTATACAATAATTTGATGCGTAAAAATTCATTTTTGTTTCATAGATTTTTCTTGTTTCAGTTTTACAACACTTTTCAGTTTTTTGAATTACATAATTATTTCCGTTTCACATTCATGTATATAAAATTATTTGACTTTGTCTGAGTAACTACAGTCGTATATACATTCGTGTTTTACAACTTTTACATTTACATTGTCTCGCTTTTTACTCAGTCTCCTTCTTAGAAGCATACTTCCAAGAATACAAAAAAATTCAATGAAACTTCATTTCATTTAACACATTGTTTAGATAATAGCGGCTCATTGACTTTTTAATTTATTTATAGGTAATAAGAGATAGTAACAAGAATAACAGAAATTGATCAATTATAATTTTTACTCAGCATTAACTAGCTCGTATAAATGGGGTTCTATTATATAAAAAATTCGTTGGCCATGACCAGAAAGAAGATGAGCCTATTAATAAGCTTTGCTAGAATTTCTGTAGTTTTAGCTTTATGTCTAGTAACCGTTACTTCTGACTCTTGCTAGTTGATGATAATTCAGTATTTATACTGTGTAAAATAATGTAAATAAGGGAAGGAAAAGAGAATTTTTTATTTAATTCGATTTCTTTTACTATTCTAATTATGAAGAATATAAGATACAACATAAAATTAAATACTTTAAATTTTACTTAACATGATGTAACGTAATTGAATGAGTGTTTAGAAAAAGAGAATTTGTTCGAAAGTTAAATGACTAAAAACACATATTTCAGTTCTTTCAATATTTCGACATTGAACAGACACACTGATTGTGAGAGTTATTAACACTTAGAAATAATATGTCTCTGCAAGATTAATCTTCAACCACCATCAATTTTTTCTTTTCTGTTTATATCATCATTATTATTATTATTATCATTTCATTGATATTAGCTGGCCTATTAATTGTATATGTTACAATTAAATTAAATTAAAAATTTGAACTCCAGTTTATATATTTACAATAATTTCGAACTGTTCAAACACTTATGTACGACAGTGTATGTTACACGAGCTGCTGTTTTAACTGCTATATTGAGCAATAAATTGTTTTTCTACTTTTCTCGTAAATTTTATAAAAAAAGTGTGACGTACGTCCGTTTTACAGACATCCATTCGATCGTTAATGTTATACTCAGAATATAAGTTGCTACAGTCATCTGCGACGCAGCGAGGGTTAATAACGAGTTGATATCTTTGAAACGCGTTATATATTCGTGACTATAGACATAATTGAAAATTCTAGTTCCAGATTGAAAATCGTAGTTCAAATCAAAATCTCGCACAATGGCGATGGAAAATGCGGTCATGGTGCGGAATGCCAAGAAAGGATACGGTGCGGCGGTCACTATTTTGAATGGCTTGAACGTGAACGTTCCTAGAGGCTGCATGTGAGTAAAACATCGAATAAGATGCACGTCGCAATTTCTTGTGTCGTATTTTAAGAATTTGCAACAGTCAACACCTCATTATACTTTGATATTCGAACAAACACGACATTTTAGCAATAAACGTCTTTTTTTGCATTAAACTGTTCAACTGCGCTATTACATGCTTGACGTACATATGTTTTATAAGTGCAAAAAAAGCTAGGCCAGAATAAAATATTAGATCCTTTAGTAGGATTTTATGTCAAGTTGAAATATTAGATCTCTTAACAAGAGAGTTTAATAAATAAGGAAGAGTCACGCAATTGTTTAAATTACGTTTAATTACACGAGACATCACGTGAATTATGTTAATTGGACGTACGATTAGACGATAAATCAGTGAGTGTGTCACTTATCATAATTTATCGTTATCGTAATAAATATGTTGAAAATAATATTTCTACGAATTGAGACAGCAAACAAAAATAATGAGAATATACCATGAATGTAAACATCCTCGAAGTACGTAACACTGTAGAATTATTTTTACGCTAAAAGATTCAAGTAATTCAGTTCAATCAAAGGATGTAACATCTGACAATTTTCTTAATTTCCTCGTATTACTTCGCATTTTTGTATTACACTTCAACATTATTTCTCTTTTGGTTATATTATCCACATTAGAAAAGTAATTGCTCCAGTCCTCTTATTACAATTCTAGTCACGAACAAAATATTTTAATGTTTTTACAGGTGACTGAGTTGTTACAATTCACGATAAAAAAAAGTATCCTCATTTTTGCACTCGTTACATAATGATAAAAAAAAAAAAAAAGAAATAATGGAACGTAAAAGTAGAATATGGATATTTATATGATCTTTTTCTTGTAAATATGATTGCGAGACAAGTTCTAGACTAATTATGCATATATAATATTTATGCAATTACGATACGATGGCTAGGATGCAGATTCTATGCATTTATGGAAAATTGGAAATTGCAAGAATGTATATAATTTAATGTACAAAAACGCCAACAAATGTACAATAAAGTATCGAAAATCAAGTGAAATATTATAATACTTAGCAGATAAAATGAATTTTTGTTCTTAGATTTTATTTCTTTAGGGATATTTGCAAACATTTTAAAATACATCGACTATTCTTACGTGTTATTTGGGATGTATGCAGATGTATCATTGAAACTGATGATAGCTTTTCAAATTTTTCCACTTCCTTGTTATAATTCCTACACGTGTATTGCTCTATACAGATACAGTTTATTGGGAGCTAGCGGCTGTGGAAAAACCACTTTGCTCTCGTGCGTGGTCGGCGTGCGAAAATTGGATAGTGGTGATATTTGGGTGCTCGGTGGCAAGCCGGGAACCAAAGAATGCGGAATTCCAGGACCTCGTATCGGTTACATGCCGCAGGACGTTTCGCTGATCGGCGAATTTTCCCTGTTTGACGCGCTTCAATTCTTTGGGAGAATCAGTGGCATGGAGAATTACGAAATCGGTAATCAAAGAATTTACACGTGCTTCTCGTTGTATTCGTTCGTTACAAACGCAGAAAGAGTTGCTCGTCGTTCAATTGCACAAAATTTAACCCTCTGACATGAAACGTGCTGTCGCGCTGATCAGACTTAGGCATAAAACTTGGGATAAGAAATAACAATGTGTCGTTACTTTAGAAATAATTTAATGGGGACAGTAATTTTATTTATTGTGAGCCTTTAGAGGTGCAATCTAACGATAATAAATAAAAACAAAATCATGAGTATCGTGTTTATTAGGGCATTAATTCATGCCACGAATTAATGCGAGGAAACATTAACGAGATTGGGAACGTTGTGTTTAGAGGAAAGGTATATTGAACTGAAGGACTTGCTTCAACTACCACCCAGAAATCGTTTGGTGAAGAACATGAGCGGTGGCCAACAGAGGAGAGTATCGTTTGCAGCGGCTCTGCTTCAGAGGCCCGAACTGTTAATACTCGATGAACCCACTGTCGGTTTGGATCCAGTTTTAAGGGACAAGCAAGTACACTTTCATTTACTTCTATCTGCAGGAGGGCTTCATGGAGAGAAAGGGAAGTGGGAATGTCGATGGGAATTTTGCGTCGAACATTTTTTCGAAAAAAAATTTGCTGAATTTTACATTTCTCTTTTCCCTTCATCTGACATCATAGCTGGATATCGCTCGGTGACAAACATCATTGTCGACATTGGTCATTGTGCAAAAAACACGATTATCTCTAGATTGGAACAGAATTTTTTGTATTAGCAATCGATACTTTGTAATAGCAAATTTGCTCATGAAAATATTTACATATTTATAAGGACTTCTTATGAATATCGTCAATCAGGATACTCGAACAACACACGCTACGACGAGTTCATATTACAAAAATGATAATTTACTACATACTGTATTACATGTACATATAAGTATAAATAATTAGACACGTGGTGCAGTTGCATTAAAAGTTTCTATTTCCTTTCGACGAACGTTTTATATCGATTCAGTGATAATTTTTATACCTTCAAATGCTGATAGTAAATTATATTATAACATTATATACTTCGTATAAAGTATCTATTCATTTGTATAATATATTAATATAAATAGTATAATATATTAAATATAATAATATTACTAATGTTTAATTATAATTATTAATATTATTATATCTTGTATTACACTATTAGTGTCAGTGTGGTGCACAGACGTCCTTGAAGAATTAACGTAACTTTCTGACAATGCAAGTGCTGTCCACACACAAAATTTGTGGAAATTACACATTTTTGTTACGAGTTACAGTGTGTGTGTGCTCAAAACAAATTAAAATAAGCTTTAATTTCAAAGAATACGAACGACAAATAATACAATGTTACTGCATCGCGTGCGTTGATAATAATTTAAACGTGACTAAAGAATGTTGTGTTTATTGTTCAATCGCGTAACAAAGATTTTGTCACCGTGCAACACGTGAATAAATGAAACAATACTGTAAACGGGAAAACCCTTTGCACAGTATCTGGAATCACTTGGCGAAAATCACGAAAGAAGAAGGAGTCACAGTTATTATTACTACGCATTACATCGAGGAAGCAAAGCAATCTGATCGGGTAAATTTTAAATCAAGATTAATGTTATTTTAGCAAATATTAATATTCGAAGCGAAGATAAACGAATACTTTGCTAGAATTCAGATTCTATTCGATGCTCTTTCTTCTTGTTTCTGTTTAGTCACTTAAATGCAAGTTTGCAAATATTTAAATATTTTTAAATGTAATTAAAAATGATAATACGAGCACTGAATATTGAAAAGCAAAAAGTCGCTAAGATCTTTGAACACGAGTGTATATGGTAATTATTTCTCAACGTTGCATTAGTTAGTCTTTTTATTAATATATTGCCTATCTGACGTTAGCAAGTCATATATGTCCATGTATACATGGGCTTGGATTAGAAAAAGTATAAGAAATATGAATAATGCTTAACATCACTTTTAGATTGGATTGCTAAGGAATGGTCAGTTACTGGCTGAATCATCACCAAACGAGTTATTAACTCGATTTCAAACCGACTCTTTAGAGGAAGCTTTTTTAACTTTGAGCCAGCAACAACAAGAACAGAGTCGACAAGAAAATATTAATTCGATCTCTAGCCCCTCCGGAGGAATCAATCCTATTTATAATTCGCAGGTGAATTTTTTGTAATATTTTAACATCGAACGTTCGGTAATATCTAACAGGAACAAATGGTTTCTTTTCACTAGACTACCGCACGTATTGAATTGCGTTATTACACATTTTACATAATTGCAGAGAGAACTTACTAAAATATAAAATTTTACTAAGAAAATAACACGAAACACGTAAAATTTACATATTGCATTTCTAATTCCATGATAAGTCAATATTTCATTTATGAATAAAACAAAGATATCTTAGACACGTGTGTTTCACAAATTGCAACAGCAAACAAAAATGACGGGGATATCTTGTTACGCTGAAACAGAAGATACTTTAAAGCATAAAGAGAATATAGTTAAGTATGCTTAGAAAGTAGAGGCATTTCAGTAACTAAAAAACATATAATATTCTGAAATATTAAATATGTAATATTTTTAAGTATTATGATATTACATTTTTAACATTTTTAAGTTGTATTCTTAATCGGGCACTTTTATACGAAAGGCTGGATAAAATTACATACATAGATGCAAAAAGTATACATAACACTTGACACGGGAAAGAACGAGCTGAAGATTAACATGTTCAATTGATACTTCTGATTACAATTTATCCTTGCATTTGTAGAGATACGAGACTTTTGAATTGTCTTCGATTTTCGAACTTTCTATTTTCTGACACAGTTCATTTAATCGTGGAATTCTTACCAGGAAAAATATTAAATTATTAAGAAAAAGATTAATCAAGATATTCTAATAATACTAAAAATATATTAACAGGGAGAGATCATAAAAAAAAAAAATATTTCCCTCGTTCCGTGTGTAAAAAATTTTTTGTCTCATTTATTCTCCGAATTCTGATAAATATCTGGCATCAATTTTACTAACGTGTTTCAGTCTCGGAAGTATCAAAGCAACTGGAAAATAAGATCTATGGCGTTACTTTATAAAAATCTGCTTCAGTTTATACGTCATCCTGGGTAAGTATTGCTATATTTGGCTATTAATAGGTTCTACTTCTATAAATATTTTGGATAAAATATTCCCGTATACAGAGATTGTCCCGAATTTGAATGTTAGCTAATATTCTCGCAACATTATGCAAGAACTCTGACCGTTCGATCGCAAACGTGTTAAAACATTGTTCGCGAATAACGAAATTGTTTGTAATTGTAATATTAAATATCGTTTGTAAATAATGCTAAATGCGCTTTCATTGCATTTTTATTGTAACTCTCGCTGTATTTTATAAAAGTTAAACATTCCGTCCAATAGAGACAGATTTATGTGTGTACAAAAATTTCGTATGGCAGCCAATGTGTTAACAAATATCGAGAATCAGAAATTAAACGATTTCAAATAACAAACGATTTCTTTGTTTGTTCTTAGGGGATTCTTATTTTCAATTGTTTTACCGTTTCTACAAGTGTCGCTATTCTTTAATACGATCGGTCTGGAGCCGAAAGATCTGAAACTGTACATAGTGAACGACGAGGCTGGTAAATGTTACGGACAGAAATATTTGGGAAATGTTACATACTATGAGGAAGATCGGACGTGCAAGTTCATCGATCTCAGCTGTAGGTTCATAGCTGGAATAGACGAGAATATTTTGGAAAAGGTACCTAAGAAATATAGAAGAAAAACTAGTATTATAATTCTTACTCATAGTTTGATTCTCTCTCAATTCTTATATTTATAACGAACATATTTAAGACCAAATTGTCATATTTGTGTCAATTGTGTCTCCTTTTATTAACCCTTTGAATGTTCACTGAAATTACCATATAAAATGTATCAGACATGATTGTTCAATATTGGAACAATCTTTTCTTTTAGAACAAAAATCCATCGCGACTATAAAACTAAAAATTACTATATTTTAGAAGACTGAGATACATTGGAAAGTTAAGAACCGATTGATAGAATGAGACTGATGGGTGATTTTATTTGATTTTCAGAAATTCTACGATAATTACGAGCAGGCGAAGAACAGATTAAACAACAAGCGCGATGCCGTTGGAATAATGCATTTCAAAAAGAACTTTTCACTTGGCATGCAGGAGAAGATAGAAAACATGGTTAGGATGTCTGACGATCTGATTTCAGCGGCTGCGATCTACGTAACGCTACACACGCCAAGTATGTGATAACAGTATAATAATCGGCATCGCGCAAACATGCATATAACGTATATAATATTAATATATGATGTATAAAGCAATATTATAAATATGTGTTAAATTATAAATTAAATTATAAATAATTTCGTCGTACTCGTACAGATTCCGTACGATAAGTTAACTTTTCCAAGAAATACGTGCATTAATTTGCATAAAATAGTCTGCAGTGTAATTACAAAATTAAATTTATTATATAACTGTGATTATTTTTCCACGGTTCTGATCAACGTTTCAGACAGGGAGATTGCTTTGTTCGCAACACAAAAATTGTACAAAATGTTCAACAACGACTTTGAAAAAATTGTAGAAGAATGCGGACTTCATAAAAAATATGCGCATTTACCAATAAAGGTACGTATATCTAAAAAGATCAATACTCAATTGCCATAAGATATCAGGCCATACTGCATATATGTTTTGATGTTGCAGTTCGAAAAACCGATTTACGGCAAGGAGGATCAAAATTACGGAGAATATGTCATCCCAGTGTTCCTGCTAACGTAAGCTCTCCTTATTTCTTTCTTTTCTTTGAAATTATAATTTTCCATGGCAGTATAATATATGTCATCGCTGCGAATAAATTCTGTTTCTTTAGATTGCTATTTTTCTTGCCAACGTCTGTTTCTTCAAGTACAATTATCACCGACCGCGATTCTGGTATATGGAATAGAATCTTAGTTCAAGGTGAGATTTTAAATGGATCATAAATCTTTCTATCAACAACGGCAGGTTGTCGAAAATAATTTATTCAAGATTAATTTAAATAACAATGTTAATGAATTCTATGTTAATATATTTTTCAATGTTAATATATTCTAAACGTGGAAAACATATGAAACTGTGGACGTAATACTCTCGATTTATCTCTTTTCCTACGCTTTTTATCTCGTATCACCTTGACCGTGATAATTTGCAACTTAATAGATTGCATATTTACTGAATGATACCGTATTTATAATATAGTATGACTTTATTGTAACAATTATTATACGTGCAAAATAACCTTTGTGTAAAAATCTAACAATGAATTATCAAATCATTGCAATTATAAGAACATAAAATAGTTTAATATAAGGAAAGAGATTTATTACTATTAAATATTCTGAACTGATATTAGAATATTCGAATAATGGAATTTTGGATATGGAAGGCTAGTGTTAGTTTAGAATAATGAATGACTTGTATTACTAATTCAATCATTATAAATTATTTAATTATAATTAGTTAGAATCATTACTAATTCAATCGTTATAAATTATTTAATAAGTATTATTAAATAAGTCACATATTACTGACACTTAAATAGTTTAAAATAATTACTTTATTCGTATTCAATATGAAATAGGTGTCACTACGGCAGAGATCTTACTTACTCATCTGATATCACAATTTATAATAATCGTGATACAAGTGTCGGTGGCGTTGATTCTTAGCTTTGGACACTACGATATGGATTGTGAAGGGTCAATGTTTGGGATTATTGTGATAAGTACACTCTCAGCACTGTGCGGAATGGTATACGGTAAGCATTCGAATGTAAAACGCATCTTACATAATTGCATATAATTTACATTGTAACTTGAACTGAAACAATTTTGTCATAAAATATCCTCACAGTGAAAAATTAAATTTAAGCTCAACGTGACTTGAATTAATAATTTTCCGACAAAGTACTTTCACATTAAATTAAAATTAAAAACTAAAATTTAATACGACTCGAACTAACAATTCTATGGTCAGATATTTTTATAGTAAAAAATCATTCGTAGGATTCTTCATATCAATATCGTGCTCTTCTCACGTTGTGGCCAATTACGCGACATTAGGATCATTTTATCCATTGGTTCTTCTTTGTGGTAAGTAATTAAATACAAGTTGGAATTACAATTAGTTATTATTAACTAATAGTAGCTTCATTTCCATGATCAAGCGAATATCGATGATTCTATCAAAGTAAACGTATAGAAATAATACATTTCTATAATAATAACACCAAAGATTAATTTATGTTAATAAACCAGCGCATCACGTACGAATAATAACTTCGATCCTTCGTGAGATATTCAGTTAAACGTCTTATATAACATTTTATTTTTATTTTTAATTAGTGGAACACACCGTTTAATTTTTTATTCAGAATACTTATTCTAAACATTTTCAAGGATTGATATGGCCAATCGAGGGAATGCCAAAGGCTCTTAAATGGCTCAGTTTAACGTTGCCTATGACAATACCAGGTAACGCACTGAGAGAGATCATGCACAAGGGAACTGATTTCGACGATCCGAACGTGTACTCAGGATTTCTAGTGATCAGTGCGTGGATTTTCGGACTTCTATTTATTTGTCTGTTTCAATTAAAAAGAAAAGGTTAAATTGATAGGAAAAAGGAAAAGGTTAAATCGAATGATGGATTGAAGAGAAAAGTGAGGAAAATATCTTTTTTCACAAGCCTCATAGGATTGTCCTCTTTGAAATTTATTAATTATTGCGTCAGTTTGTAAATGTATCTATGTATATAGTAGTAAGGAAGTATATTTTTTTACAAATTGTAAAATTTTAATGTCGTGAAAATGCAACGAAAATAGTGCAACTCAAGAAAAAAGAAACAAAAAAAAAGAATATGATTTTCGAGTTATTGTTATAAGTGGACTGCGGATATTTATGTTTTTATGTTTTTGTGAATATAATTAAAAAGATAAACTCCAGTAAATATCAGAACTTTCGATGTTCTGTACATACTTGCACTGTATATAACTATCTGTGCAAATTCAAATTTTCCATAAATGCATAAAAATTCGCAGTTTACATAACTATGGGAATATTGGAGAACAGCTACACTAGATCAATTTATTTGTTTTTTTAATTTGGCTGGTTCATCATGATTTGCGTGACATGGTGCAGTATCTTATAAATGTGTTTTACAATATATATTTTATACCGAGTATCATTACAAACATAAAGTGAAAAGTATATTATTTTATACTGCGTCGTTTCTGCAAAATAATTTCTAATTTTATCCAAAAACTGCTCAGTTCTCCCGGAAAACATACGTTTCCGAGTTGTGTTGCAAGTGTACGATATGTTTAGCCAGTAAAAAAGCGAAAGTCCGTATTAGAAAGATCATACGCGTAAAAATAGTAAGCATGAAATTCCTAGTCTGAAATTTTTATACTTTGAGAAAATAAAAATACAACATCAGTGTTATACTATGTATAAACACAACACAATGTTGCATAGGTTGTTGTACATATGGTAAATGTTCAATTATACTATATTATCAGCAATACGAAAGATAGATATATATATATATAATGTGAAGAAGGAAGAAAGAATTGCACTTAAAGCAAAACTGTTTTTTTATTGAGTACTAATTATAGAAATGAAAGGTAAGAATTTTATACTTTGTGAAACTAAAGAAAAAAAAAAGAAGAAAGAACATGATTTCAATTCGTGTTACTAACTAGAATACTAGAACAATATGATCTCAGATTTTCGGTTTCTGCAACTGATCAAAGGATATGGTTATTTGCGTAAAAGTTAATATTGATAATGTAAAATTGTGCAAGTCTTAATTATTTTAATGATTTATATATAGAATATTTTAGTACGTATTAAAAATCAGTTCTAATATTAATGATGCACTAAGGATGATAATGGTACATTGTTTTTGTTCGTTTTATCTTTTTATTGTTAAATTTCGAACATTTAAAATAAGAAAAGAAGGATTTTAAACATTTTCTGGATTTCAATTAATTTAATTAATTTTTAAAATACTCGTGTTTCTTACGTTTATTTAGACGAATATATAAATAACTCGTGGACACGATTTTACGAAAATCTATTACCTATAATTTTATCATATTTCTGATTGTCTATATTACACATTTTATACAATCTAGTAATTATACAATAAACTTCGTGATTTTTTTGTTCGTATTTATTTATATTTTCCAATAAACGAATAAAAAATATATCGCCATTCTTTTTCAAATCTTATATCTTTAACGTGTAAATAAATTGCATATCAGTAAAATGCTTAAAATCCTTATCCTTTAATTATTTTTAATTTATTTTCAGTTATCTATTTTTATTATTTTTAATTATTATTCTCTAAATATTTGAAATTTGCATATATACGTATGTAAACTCTCGTGATACTATGTGTGATGCACGATTATCATAATAATAAGAAAGGATCGCGTAGTTGTTCAGGTCATCTATTTAGTATATCTTAATATATGTAAAAATGTGCACATTTTATAAAAACGTCACAACGTAAAAAAATTCGATATTTGTGGAAAACTCCGACTTTTGACGCAAAGAATTTAATCTGCGTCAATGTAAATTTTTTTCTAATCGTATGAGAATAGAAACGTGTAAAATAAAATCGTAAAATAAAATCTTGCATGATTAGAAGTCAAACAAATTATTACCAGCAGACTGCGATCAATCGTTTCGTAGACTGTGGATTTTTATGTAAATTTATATTCTTGAGAGTAAAATTAAAAAACTAGAATTTTGATAGAAAATTGTATTATACGTTATATGTTACAGAAAGTTCTAGTATTTTATATATTATTTATATTTATATTTCGGACAATTTTGCACTTTAATTCATTAAGATTCACCTCCGTGATATTACGTCTTCCAATGTAGAAAATTTTACATATATAATATTTCTTACATATAATGTCTCATGAAAATATTTGAACACTTACAGTAGAACTTTCATATATGTACATATTGTATATTATGTGTGTTGTCAACATTGCATTGAAACAAGAGTATCACGATTATATTATATGGTGGAATTTACTAATTTGAAATTATTATTTAAATTAAATTATTACATTATTTAAGATATTTATTACAAACATGTATTTATAGTAAAAATTTAGCATACAATATGAATAAACACATTGATCAAAGGTACTCCCACCGAATATTAATTTGTTGATATAATTGATTGTCTGTTTAAATACTTTTGTGACTTCTGCGAGGTATATACTTTTATTAAATATTTCACAATTTCTGCATTTCTCGATTTGTATTACCAGATATTGTAATTGTGACAGTCTCATTACAGTTTCAATAAAATTTCTAAATGTTTTACACGCATAATACAATCGTGAAAAGTTCCTACGTATGTTCGAATACTTTCAACAGTTGTACATAAAAGTAGTTCTTTCCCGAAAATAAAAGTATGAAATAATATAATATTTCATAGAAATTTAAAAGAAGCTGTAGCAAAATAAAAAGGCAGAATAATCAAATAAAGAAAGCTATTATCTCTTCACACAGATTCTTCAAATTCCGTGGGCGTTTAAGGAATTAGAAATTTTTCTGTTAATATTAAAAAGAAAAAGTTGAAGTCTCTACCTCGCGTTAATGAATGTAATCGTTAGACTGCGGATGTTTATGCGAATTCCGGCATTCACGGCTGCAATTAAAAAGATAGAACCAAGAGAAAATATTATTGAGGCCATAGTTAGTTATTAATAGTGAACGCTACACTTTCCACGTTTACGTATAAACACGTGCACGTGGAGTTTTGTAAATTCAAATTTCCCACAAATGCATGAATGTCCACAGTTCAGCGATCGTGATATAGAATTTGTCCCATCGATGTCACATCGATTAGAATGTTTGACGTTGGAGGCATTTAGGAATAGAGTGACAGACAGAATGAAGATGAAACTGTATAAACGTATTGCTTTGGCACCAATGAAATATAATTTTGTCGTTTTTGATTTATTGATCTCCTTTTACATGTTTTGTTTCATCTCTTTTTTTTCACAGGTATACATGTGTTACAACACTCACTATTATAGGAGATTAACATAGTATACAAACATATATAACGTGCGAACTATGCGTGTGAATTTTGCTTTATGTATCTTTCTTTTTTTTTCTGTTTTTTTTCTTTTTCTTTTTTCGTAACTCGTTCTTAGGCTGGAGTACATTATCGATAATTTTTATTCTACTTTGGGATACGTCACATCGATCATCGATTCTGGAATGTCTTTGCGAAAAAGAAAAATAATTCGAATGTACATCGAAGAGAATTAAAGAGGCAGATATCTCGTTCTAAGCATCGTGTGATCTTCGTCAGGCGAATGTTGGATCCATTATTATTAATAATAACGAATTCGTGAATTATTCTAGCGAATAAAGTGAAATTATAATAATATAGTATGTAAAATCAAGTATTATTAACCTGTAACCGATGCCATGAGTTCTGGGAGACTGTTATTTTAATAATATGATAGTATTTTTCTTTTTATCATTCAAAATTGTTTTATAATAGGCCATATTCTTAGGATTGTTTAAAGTAAATTTTAGAACTTTGAATAAAAAATGTAAAAAATATCTTCTCAAATATATAACAAAATTATACTCAATATTCATACAATTAATATTATTATTATAATTAATGTTATCGTAATTATATTACACAAAGAAATTATAATATTAACACCAATTTAGAGGAATCTCTGAGATTTCACATTATAATTTAATGAAAATATGGTTATGGGTTAATGTAATAAAATATAAAATAAATAATATTAATTATTATTGATTATTATCATTATGAGAAAAAAATAATATTCTACAAATCTACAGTGACGAATAAAAGAAAATTTATGATAAGGGCACGATGTGTATCCATAATCTACTAACAATAAGTATTATATTCTTCATTTTAATAACAGTAATCTATTTTTCATTGCTCTCACATATAATTCTGTTTCCTAAAAACGTGATACATTTTCTTGCCATTTATCTCACTGTATACTTTACATCTGAAAAAACAATATTTAATTAAAAGCAATATTTCGCCACGGATTCATTTAGATCCAACATCCGCCTTGCATAATACTGAAACCATTCGGATAATTCAATAATCATTGAATGTGGTCGCATTAACCCTCTATAACCAGAATTTTATTTACTTACTTACTTAGGAGAAATATGTTATTAATTAATTGTAGCTCTTTACCCCAATTAAAAGACTAGGAACTAGAAATTGCTATGAATAACAATACATTTCGTATTTTTATAATATTGTATTAATAATATACGACAGTGAAGTAACAAGCTGACAAAATAAAACTTAGAAAATATGTAATTTTCAAGTTACGCGGGAAACGTTGTAGAGGGTTAAATATATCGATGATCTTTCGAAATAAATACGCCACGTAATATCGAACTCTATTAAAATTGTCTAGCACTTAGGTGAAAAAACGTCAAATAAATCACGCAAACTAATAAAATCTAAATAGCTTTTATTCCTTTTTTGTTCGCATTACTTTGCAGCTATGTTTGAATTAAACAAAAACGAAACAGAATTAATATATGCGTGATGGAAGCCTTTTTTGGCAAGTTGTTATTACCAAATGGAGATACATTTGATCTTTGCACTCCAATATGCTCTTTAAATATAATTAAGTCACGAAGAGCAGTTTTCAAATGAGATGAGTATATACGGGACTTGGGTACAAGATCAATGTTCAATTCTTAACAAGACATGTTTCGGTTAGTTTATTTCCTAAATATAGCAAATTTAAAAAATAGTATTTCCAATATCATTATTTTTTCCCGTTTTCCAATTTCTGGAATTAATGTAACTTTTACACTCTTGCTCAGCTTGTTCATTTTGAATAAAATGATCAATACAATATTAATACAATTCTCTTCCATGACTTCGTTTGTTTCATTTTATTATACTGCTCTGGATCACAGCGATATTTCAATGCGAAATTAAAAATTTAAATAAATATTATGGACTGACGAGTTGAAATTTTAAGTCTTCGGTTAAATTCACGTGCGAAAAAAATTAATATCCGCATTGTATCGTAACACAGGAGTGTAAGAATCTAGAGATTTATTAAAATAAAAAAGGAAAAAAACTATATTTATGCAGGACAATTATTCGAAACGCTAAATTCTTTTTGTCTTCTAAAATGAATAAAATCGGAGTATAAGAATCTTTGTAAATGTGAAATACAAAACGGAATCAACTATTCTAAAGTTTGCTACAAAATTTATAAATGAGTGTTTTAAATTGACCTATGAATCTATTGGAGTGCAAAGTTCAAAGTATCAATAAATTATAGAGCAGAAATAAAAACAAATAAATAAAAATATTCGATGAATTACTATATGTAAAATAGTATACGTACATATATATAGATAGTCTTACACTAACTTTTACAAGCAATTTCATCGATATTCATAGTCAGATAGCCAGGAAATAAATTTTTTTTTTTTTTTCAAAAAATATAACTTGTAATTCCATCACGTCGAAGTCCGTTCGCGTTTCTCCAATTCTCAAACACTCTTTCTCACTCATTCTCTCATCCTTTTGCCCAACGTATATAAAATATGTATCTACTATTTTGATTTCCCCATGTAAATCCGCCATCGTAGCCGCGAAATTCTAAATTGTAAATAGATGGTTTGCTGCTCGCGAAAATCGCCCATATTCTGCAAAACCATAGAAAAATGCTAACCGCACCGATCAAAATTGAGTTCTTCGATCTGACTTCGATGACTTTTCTTTTCGAATTATTTCAAAACGAATCATTGAAATGTATTGACGAACGCCTTCGAAAGGAAATAATTTATTATACACGGGAAAAAGGGAGACTGTCAAGTTTTAGTACCTCCTGGAGAACGGAAATTTATATTTTTCAATATGTGACAAACAACTTCACATTTTCTCATATATAGAAGATAAATGTAAAACTCGCAAAACTTAATTCGCAGTGCAACATGACCAATGACAAGAAGCACAACAAATGTTGAATTCAAAATTTCTTCAAACTGATATTTCCCTTTTTCCCGTGGATCCTTTAATTGTACAATAATCAATGTGAAGTGTGGACAAAAAGTTTGTAGAGTACTGATAGTTAGACTACGGATTTTGTGTAATTTTGAGAATATAATAAAGGAAATAATGCTTCGTTAAAAAAGCTGATTCCACATAAAATCGAGGCGGGCTCCAATCTCAAAGCTTGGAGAAATAAGTTTTTCTTTTCTTTACGTTCTTGATATCGGCGTGGTATTACGCTAGCAATTGTATAAGTATTAATTGCAAGTTCCAGAACGTGTTTAATAATAGAGAAAAGCTTAAACACAGGAATTTACGAATTCCTATCTGTCTCAAACGTGTTATAGACTATTTTCCGCTTGACTGCGTAGCTTTGAACCTACGTCTGTTGCTCAGCACAACCATTGATTTAAAATGTAAAATGATTTCGTTTCGAAATGACACACGCAAACTGACCGAAATTAAAAACCAAAGTAGAAGTCTGTGTCATTATATATATCGAAATAACGCACAGCCGAAGGTAGTACGCAACATCTACAGCGGTTTGGATTGTTGAGGATATTGCAAAATTATAATTGCAGTCATATAACGCAACCTGGCATATGCGAAAGTAAAATGATATTACTCGTTGTAGAAAAGAAAATAATAGCGGATTTGTAACGATTATTAACAATTTCGAATCAATTATTATAATAATGATTATAGTTATCGTGATAATGATTTCGAATCAATTTCGAAGTAATTAACATTGTAGGTAATTGTCATTGAACATCGAGAACCGTAACAATTTAAGATTAAATTACTTAATTTTTAGAATTTTACTACCCCTGTCTATGGAAAATAAAAAGTGAAATCAAATGTCCAAAATTTCGGTAATTTAATGTAAATTATTACATGTAACTTGTATAACTCAACTATCTAAGAATAAATAATAGTTTGTTTGAAAATTCTTCCAAACAAGAATGAAAGTTTATATATAACGTAAAATACTATCTCTGGTAAAAAATTTTCGATCGAACGCAAGTACTCAAAAACATTTAAAAACATTAAAATCATTTGGGCATAAAATACCGTTGTACTTGTTTGAAATATACAGGAAACTAAAACTAATTTTGCCTCCAAAAATTTCAGTGTTTTTAAATACGTTTAAATACTTGTGTTTGATCGAAAAACCTTCTGCCAAAAATAGCATACAGTATAATCTTTTTCCAAATTCTAGTTATTTGATAAAGATATTAACAAAGGTTACGCAACTTTTTTTCGCTCTAGCAGGGTAAATTTAGTCCACAAAAATTCAAAGGTTTGAAAATTTGAAGTTGACAGAAGAAAATAGCAACCTTATGGCTCCTTAATGACTAAGTCGAAGTAGTTAATACTAATTTACTTAAAAACTCATCTACATAGGATGAAGTTTATAACGTAACGTAGTACATATATCCTTTTTTAATCTTCAATGATGATAACAATCTAATAAACAATCTAATAAAAGTTTCGAAGTTTGAAGTCGACAGAAACAGTTAACTAGATGAAATTATCTTTTCCTTCGGCCTGCTTTCGTTTCTGTAGATTCCGATAAAAAACGGAAAATAATAATCTGTTACAATTGCTAACGTGCCAGTATTAAACAGCGTTTCTTTTTCCTTTTTCCTTACGTATTTAAATAGATGCTTTTCGACAAGCTTCTGGGTGCTTGCGGAGTCATTCAACGATAGAACTTGAAGTATACTGTGAAATTTTAATGATAAAGAAGATGATGTCGCGCGAAATTTAATTAACAATACGTCTTTTTAAATAAAACCTTCGCATAAGCTCATTCACGATGATTCAGAAACGGTTTGACACCATTTTCTCTAGCATTAACGGTGCAAAAAGATGTATCAAATTCTAACGTTAAAAAATACGATCCGGGTACAAAAGAACAGAATCAAAAAATTGAAAAATTCTTTCCAAAAAGCTAAGCAGTGCTGGGGAAATAATGCTCGAACGGGGAAGCAGCAACAATGAATTTCTCGTTAAATGTCATGGTTTGTATAGCAATTTTAACAATGTAATAAAATTAATTGCTCCGATAACAAAATAATCGAGATAGTGATAACAAGAATCGACAAAATATGTGCAGATGTCTCTAAACAATTTTCTTCCTTCTTTTTTTTCAAGTTCATCACATTGCATGTATTACCGTATATTTTTTATTACTGCATTTTAGAAAATAAATTTCGAAATGTCTTAAATCCTACATCAAATCAGGTACAAGTTTCCACTTTTTGATATTAAAAAAAAAGATGAAAGATATCAAAAAGATTACCTTTGCTTACATTCTCTATTTGTACTTCTCTTGCATATTCATGAGATAATAAAAACAAAATAAACTATTGCTTACAACAAAATAAACTAAGTAACAATAAAATAAGTTAAACAATTTATTCTTATAAGAAATTCTCGCATGATTAATGACCGGGATAAAAGAGACCTATCAAAGCGCGTGTTTTTACATCTAATAATATAAATAAAATTCAATTCAAATGAAATTTAACAAAGTAACACGCCATAAAATAAAATCAAATAAGATAGGTAGAATCGAAATGAAGTAAACAAAATTAAAAATCAAAACGAATTCTCAGGTGATCGGCAACGGGATGATGACCAAACCATCCCCAGCACTGCGATAAACGGAAATCCTAGTCACGGCTGGTCGCGCAACCGATCGGGACATTCTCGCGCATACTAAAGCTCTGAATGTTCTCGTAGGCGTGTACGTTCTTGTTGTTGTTGATGTAGCTGTTGATGTTGTTGCTGTTAGCCGTGCTACTAACGCGACTGGCGCCGTTACTACCGCGATTGTTAGTAGCAGTATTAGTACGTTTAGCAGTAAGGCAGGGGCCGCATCGGATTGGCATGGGTCGAGCAGCAACGAGACAGTCAATTATCTGTCTTACAGTAGGCATGCAGGTTTTGCTGTACCCTGGAAAACACATATCACATGCTCCATCAGAACCGAACCACACATCGACTTCTATCACGCCATCGAGGGGAGTGTTTATTTCGCTTGTCTCGTCTTCCTTTCGACGAGATGATCTTCGAGCGCGGTGACCACCGTTCGCGAATTTCGGGCAAAAATTGAGAAAGAGACATCTTCATGGAACACAATACACACCGATCCATACGGTTCGTATTGGCGATTTAATTAATCAAACGCATCGGAGTGCGAAATATCTTGTGAAATTTTGTTTCGGACACTTTGCTTTATTATTATTATTATTATTATTATTATTATTATTATTGTTGTTGTTGTTGTTAGATTTTTCGAAGAATTTTTCACGGCCTATTTCTAACAATTTTAAATTTCAGCGCGAATTTTCCGATTAACCTAGCGGAAAGAATATTTCTCCACATGTAATAAAGGAATTTTCTTCTGCGACAGCGAAAAATTAATAAATCGACTTATTCGTTTATTCGTAAAGAATCTCAATTGAGAAAAAAGAAGACTCAAATTCATAATCAAATTCGAATCCTGTTCTTTGTCGTCTTTTTCAAGAACAGTTTTCTTGGCGATGACAGTAATATTAGCGAGATATCATGTGTTGAATTACTTCAGAAAGATAAAACATTTTCTTCATTGCCAATCTCTTTCATATACACAGTGTTGATTTAATATTAATCCAGAGCGTGACGAGATATTTTGTCTACAGATGCGAGATGGTCAAGATCTACAAAGAGGATTTGAAAAAAGAAAATATTGGAATAGTTGTTCTGTAAATCAGAGTTGAAGATGCAGAAGGTCTTCTTTACTTTGAAAATGAAAATTTGAATGAATGTAAATTATTAGATAATTTCAAAAATGTTGTACTGTGACACGAGCATATTGCGAATATTAATTTGGTTAAGCAAAATCTGATTTTAATAATCGTGAACTAGTTATAACGTCGTTTGTAGAAATCTTTGATTTCTTGTTAACAAGGATTAATTTAAAAATTTATAAGAAATTATTTTCCTCTTTTTAGATCACCTTACATAAATTTGTAGCGTTATAAATTTAACGTGATCACTTTTTTTTTATATTCAATACGATTAATATATGTCACAACATGAAATCTCTTAAGTTACATTAAATATCACACGTGATCCGTAAACGTTACTTTAAATACTAACAATACTGAACACGTAATATACAATACGATTTTCATTTAAGAAATTGAACGATAATGCTCATCTGTCAGAATCGAACTCTTCTCTTTCTTCAATTTTTCAAGGAACACTTCACGCTGCGGACACGAATGAGAGATACATTTGACACATTGAACGACGAGCACTACTCGACGGAGCGATTGCATGATAGAAGTCGTGATGGCCAAAACACATTTCGCATGTCTCACGAAATAATCGAAAAATACATACAACAAAGAAACGAACGATCACAGGAATAGAAAAAACAAGCGGAATTGGTCCAAAAAAGATACAAGGGTGGCCTAAGGCCGTTTTAGTCGTACTCAGGAAGCCCTTGGTTTCTTTTTTTTTTTTTTTTTTTTTTTCGTGAATTAACCCTTTGTGGTCGAAGGCCGGTATATTTTCAGGTATTGTAACAACGTTTAACTGTGCTGTTGTAACAACGTTTCTCTCTCAACGATCGGAACAACCTCATTTTCGTGTCGTAACAAAAATAAATAGACGCGTTATCTTTTCTCTAAAAATATCATCGATCGAATTGCAAACGTTCACGCTCACTGTCTGTGAATCCGATCGCGTTAGACTTTTCCTCTTACTTTAAAGATTGGCGTCCCCAAAGGGTTAAACAGTGAATACCGTTAGCTTGAGCATATTTCTCGCCACCTTCGTCTATCTACGTTACAATACAAATAACAAGAGCGGAACAACAGTTTGCTCGAAGGGGAAAGGGAATAGTGTAGAAGAGTCAGGCCGATTTCACATGGAGATATACAATATGTATATGAAATATTGAGTCTCATTTATTCTTGCGTCCAGCAATTAAAAATATATCTCCTGTCAAACACATATTTTTGAATCAAAGAGTTACTAGCAAAAAAGTGAAGAGAAAACATTGATAGCATAAAACAAGGAAAGGGAATTTATCGTGCACTATTAATACTTATACTTGATTGTACTTAATAAATTTTGTCATCTTATATTCTTCATGAATTGAAATGATACTGTGACTCACAAGTGAGTGATTCAATTTATTTCAACATGTCTACTCACCAGAATTATTTGTATCGTAATTGAATTACTTAATTTATTACGTTGTATCATATTACATAGTAATTCATTTGCGTTGTAATACAAAGTTTTTAGCTAATCCAGTCAATTACAAAATACTGTCATCGTGAGTATAATTGAATTTAATCGTAATTGAAACACGATATAATAGAATTGCTCATCCTTCATTTTCCAATCAAATGCGACTTAATGTTATTATCTCCTTATGAAATTGGCCTTAGGGTTGCGCATCACTAAACGAAAAAAACAGGACAACTGTGACAGAAAGGGGGATGATCGTGTGTGTTCGAAAAAGACAAAACAGTCTTCATCAACTAAGAAAAAAATTGAACAAAAAGAAAAAAGATGTAAAAAAAATATCGCATCTCGCAAGATCATTCGCAGACACGATGCATCTCGACACTGGCTCGCCAAAATAGGCTCGATTGCTGACAGAATAATGGAAAATTAGGCACTATGAAAACACAAGTATAAGTACGCCTAAAAAGCTCAGCCATTATACCAAACAACGATTCGTTTCCATTGCACCTAAGCGTATTTGTAATCTCATTAACCACTAATCTGAGCAAACGCTTGACAATATATAGTCTTCTGAAAAAAAAAAAGAGAAAAAAGCGATGTCAATCATAAGAGGAAGATACTTTTCACGGATTTCTGTGTGTGTTCTTCTCGTTTCACAAACGATTTCATCACAGTTAGATGCAGTGGAGTGGTTCGCCGATATTTAGGGAAAGATACTCGCAAAAAGACAGCAATTACGATCGCTGGAGGGATTTCTCAAAGCGAGACTTGCGACAAAGAGAGAGGCGCATGACATCGTGCACATAGGGTACAAAAAAGATACGAAAGAGATTGATTAAAAAAAAAAAAAAAGAAAGAATACTGCTTGCGAATTAAGAATACTTAGAAGAGATATATAATACGTATATATCTCGAGGAGAAATTACGCGTTACGCTCGATGTGTGACAGTGACGGAATCAAGGAACGTTTTCTCGTTTATCTTTTTCTCTCCCTTCTCGATCTCCCTTCGGATCGTTTTTGTTGAAAAAGTATCGACGAGTAAAAAAACTATCATACACAGGGATATACTGTTCGAAAGAGTAAAAAACACGATGTCTACAAAGGTATTAAAAAACAATTGGCACGTTCTTAATAAAAATTGTTTGGCAGAGGTGTCTGTGTATGTATGCGTGTACGTATGTTTGTTCGTGTAGACCGCGTGATCAATTAATTAATTATTATATCGTTAGACTCGTCATTGTTGTCTCATTAAATTCACGAATAATAATAATCTCCAGTTCTCATAATATTTCGTATTCGAAACGAAATTGGACATTCTCTTTATCGTTTCGTCTGTCTTTCTCTCTGTTCAATCCCTCTCCTCTTGTGCACACGACGAAAGGTAAATTGAGATCAGCGGGTTCCACTGGAAGCGACATTAATTAATCATGTTCTCCCCGATCGATGTACCGCAGCCCATCGGTAACGCATCGTTTATTATAGTTTATATGTATAGAATACTTTATGGTTAATCGAAACCATTCTTTTCATTAATATTATTATTATTATTTTTTTTTTTTTAATATTGACGAGTTAATTGTAGGATTGTCTCGATAATTTGCTGTTCTCTCGGTGCTCGTGCGTTGTCCAAAACTCTTAGTTCTCTTTCACGACTATCTCTCATCTTGTTCGTCCCAATTTATCGAGCTCTCTTAAATGTTCTCTTCCAACGCACGCGATAACGAAACACCCTGCCGTTCGTTTAATTCGTTTAAATCACGTTCAATACAGTAGCGATAATAATATACATATATAATATCGTTTTCTCTAGTTGCATTCCCTAATAAAGTTCCTCCAAGGCCTGTACTCTTGTATGCGTATCATTTTAAAATTCTTTCAGTTCTATTCGTGACGAACAACAATGCCATGCTTCCGAGATCTTGCTTAATTTTCTTTTCTTTTTTTTCGTTCTCTCCCTCTCTCTTTTTTCTCTTTTTATACAATACTTCTTTCTCGTTAAATATTCGTGAAGAGTCTCTATCACGTGAACATTGTCGTTATTAATTAAATAGAATCTGTGAATATAGGATCAAATCTCGTAACATTTGGCATTTCTTTTTCTCTCGGTGAAGAATCTGTTCCCGAGTTATAAATATATATGTATGTGTATATATATATATATATATATATTTCTTTTTCTCTTCTTTCTTCTTTATATAGATACGTATATATTCGTATATTCGTTAACTAGGTTTCTATTATAATGTGAAAAATCTTGTATCTTCTTCAAGACGATATATCGGTCAGAATTATCACAAGAGAGTCGATAAATCTGCATTCTAGAATTTGCAGTTGGCCTAACAAGAATTCAATCTAATTTCGTGTCGTATGTATTATAACGTATATACATACATATATAATGTATATAAATATATATATGTATATATCTATATATATATCTTGTAACGTAACTAACGTGAGCGATTTCCCTCGGATAAATTAAGTTCCTTCGAATTCGTTGAATTTATGTATATATCTTTTCGTGCTAATTTCATTACAGAGCAGTTTCCTTCTCGCTGATTATCTTAATTCCGTGCTTAGTCAGGATCATCTTTACAGTTTCGTTGTCCCTGACTTTAGGCTTCTCCGTCCAGTTCACGTTATCCGGCATTTCATCTTCCCTTCCTAAACTTTCCACCAAGGAATCCAAATTGTCCGTGGACGAGTCCATGTGTCGAACATTGTCCGCCGATCTCTGCAACGATTTGCATCTTCTGGAGCTTCTGGAAGAGCGTATATTGTCCGCAGACCCGATCACTTTGCTGTTCTTCGACCTGAGAACTTTCTCGTTACCTCTGGAAGATGTTTTCGCTAATTGAAGATTATCCACTGAGGAGTAACGCCTCTTGTCCGAAGAAACATTAACAGAATCCTCGGCTGGTTTCTTCCGGAACAACGATCCTTTGCGATTCATGCGTCTGCCGCCGCTGGCCAAGATAGCCAGCTCGTCTTTGGGAATAAAATATTTGTCCCGTGATTTCTTCTTAATAACAGCCGAGTCGGAAATATTGAAAGACAAGGATAATGGTTTGTCGATCGTTTGATCGCCTAACTTCCGGTCGTCCATTGACTCCGGCCCACTCTGGAAGCCGCAGTTCTCGATCTCGAAGCTGTCCTCGTCTAAAGACGGATCAGTCGCGATACTGTCGCCGATTCTTGAGCTATCCTTCGGAAGACTTCTCGACGAAAAGTCGAACACTCTTGATTCCCTGACAGAGTACGATCTCGGTTCCTGATCGGGATTGAACGTGGCGCAGATCTCGTTGCAGATCTCGCAGACCTCGCACATCTGGTCACAATCGGTCGCCGAGGAAATGAGTTTTCGATCCAAGGTGTCGGTCGACTCTTGCAAATTCCAAGAGCTACAAATATCGCATTCCGTGGAATCCTCGTCGACGATGGAACTGCAATTGGAACGCAGGATCGCTTCTTCCGTTCCCATTACCTCCTCGGTTCTCAAGGACAATTCATTCACGTAGCAACAGACAGAGCAGAATTCGTCCGTCTGCATGTCGAGTTCGTTCGCTGTGATCAATTGGGAAGTACTGTCAGCTTTCGAAGGATCCTCGTAACATACCTCCGGCATTTTCTTAATCGACTCGTAGCTCTTTGATTTCTTCGAGAACATTTCCTCGGTCTTCGACTTCCTTCTTGATACCGTTCTGGAATCGTTCGCATTGATCACCGAATCGAGACTTCCCTTCAAAGGCGCGTCGTATCGTTTCACTTTCCTAGTTCTCTCGTCACTGATCGTTGACTCGTGAATCTTCGACCGCGAGAAGCCGGTCGCTCTTTGACCATTCGATCGCGACTTACTTTCTTTCCTAGGACTCTTCGATCTCGACGAGGAAGCCTTCGAGGATTTCGATACAGTCTTGTAGAACGTTTCCTCGGACTGTGTGCCCGAGTCTACGCTCTTCTCCATCGTTTCGCCCTCCTGCACTTTCCTGTCGTCGGTTTCGCTGTATATTCGCATCTGGCCGTTCTTCGTCTTCCTGGGACTCTTGCGTGCGTTCACCACGGACTTCACGTACTTACCGTCTATCTCCAAACTCACGTCCCGCTTCGAGGACTTGTCATCTATAGCCAACGAATCGTCGGAATCCCCTCTTACGATCTCGGTTCCATCGTCGATTATCTCTTGTATCTTCACCGTGCTCTCGTCGCTCACGGACGACGGAACAGGCGACTGTACGAGAAGACTCAACTTGTCGATACTTCCATCCGATTCGCCCTTGTATATCATGATCTCACCTTTACCCTGTACCCCGTTTTCTTCGACGATCAATGTCGCACCTTCCTTGTCAAAAGGATTGTGAATCATCGCGCTGACTAACACTAACACCTGCGTGTTCGAGCATCGAACGCTATCACTGGGAAAGCCGTCCTGATCGTGGACCTCGTCGCTTCCCGTTCGATCGGTATGCTGAGTTTTGTGATCGATCGAGTCGCTCAATCGCTGCTCGTCTAACCGAGAATCATTACGCTCGTCTTGGACCTCGTCTTCGACCGTGTCATCGTCCAAACCGTACCGCGTGAGCCTGTAATCCTCTTTGTCGACGCTGAAGTCAGACAAAGCGCCTTCGTGGCGTCCACCGCCATTGTCTCTGGCGGATATTGTCGAGGACGAGACAGTCGAAGACGAGATCGAAGACCTAGCCTCGCGATCCTTGATTCTACCGCCTCCTAATCCTACATCGACGACGTCGTGCTCGACACGAAGCCTGCTACTAGCTTCCGACGACTGAGCTACGCTGTCTTTCGCCTCGATTGACGGCCTCGTGCTAACTTTGACGAGGTTCTCGCGTTTCGACGAGAAGCTTCGGGTGGCGACACCCGGGGACACCTCTTCCAATTGACTCGATCGGGGCTGTACCCTGACCACCTTTCTGACCTTTCTATCATCGTCAACGAAACCTACCTCGTCGAGGATCTGCGACTCGCCGGTTTCGGTGGCGATGATCTGTTTCGCGAGACCTGGATACGCGGCCTTCGCGGTCGTTATATGTTTGGCGTTACCGTTCTCGGCGAGGAGAGCGCTAATGAATTTCTCGCGCGCCTCCTCGAGGCCGCCGCCGACGCCGCCGACACCACCGCCACTGCCGACGTGACGGGAGGCCACGCAGGCCACGTTCGTTGCGTTCTGGATATTCTTACGTAGAACGGTATCAGGCACATCGATGGATATAATTTCGATCGGACTCGGGGATTCCATTGTAACGTCGCTAGGCGACGGCGTGAGAAAGGTGTTTTGATACTTGGAATCAATGGTCAAGTAATTATTCGCATTGGGTGAGGTCAGTTCCAACTTACTTCAGTGTCCAAGTAGATTGGCAGCGTGAAAAACAAGACACTATTTTTTATACGATCTTCGTTATGTCGGTACTCGGTAGAAGTCCGATTCAGGACAAAAATGGTCCGCTAATTTTACTTGTCGATTTTGCAAAAGAGATACGCAAATTATTTTGTTGGTTAATTCTCTTGATTGACAGTGTTTCGAAGCAAGGAATATTATTTTTCCATGAATCGGTACTTTTACCACGATTAACAAATGAAGTACAACTATTTTAGAAAAGCTAACGTAACATAACGTAAGAAAAGTGAAAGAAATGCAGTGGCAAAAATTTATTTGTAATTACAGTGATAGAAAATAGATCTGATTAAATTTACATAACAAAATGAAAGACTCTTAGACTAGACTAATATATTGCTGTATATTGTTTGTACATCTATTAACCCTTTTAACACTCAATAAATTCTTTTAAGAACTCTTTGGCATCTATACGAGTATTTATCAAATAAATAACTCGATAAAAATCAACAAAAATAATTTTATTCTTGACATATGTTTATCAACAAGATCTGGTATCTAATTCTAAACAATGTTATCAAAAATAGACTATACATTTACATATTTGTAGTCGATGTATTAGTAATTATATATATCTTGTGAAAAATTACAACTTTCCTTCATAAAATAAATCTATATACATTATACATTATTTCTTTTTAATTGTTTATATATTATTTACAAAACATTTAAAAATCACTATAGTCCAAACAACAATCTTAGATCTCTATTCTTATTCAATATTTTAAAATTCATACTTTTAAAAATGAACATGTTAATTATTATAATCGATATTACGGCTAATGTATCAATGTTATTGAGCACTAGAAGGGTTAAATTATAAAAGGGTTAATTATAAAATACACAATCGTGTATAACAATTTTACAACTTAGATTAACCAATTCTGTACACTCTAAACTCACCAACTACGTGGAATATGAATGCTATAAAAATATACACTTATCGTACAAAATACATAAAAATAAATCTTTGTTTAAATCTACTGGAAGATATACTATTAAGTTTTCACTAATTGAATGAACTACCATTGTAGTGAAATTATGTTTAAACTCACATTGTTGATGCTGTTGATTTTGCATCATAAATTCCTTGCTTATAGACATAATCAATCACAGCATCTTGCAGGAGATACCTGACACTCTCACCTCGTTTAAACGCTCTCCTTATTCTAGTTGAGCTAACTTCATTTGGAATCCATTCAGTTACTATGTGTATATTGTGCTACACAGAAGTTAATTATAAGAAAAATATTAGGAAAATACAAAAAAAATATGTAACGATTGCTGACAAGAGGTTAATTACCATATATTTAGAAAGAATATCTGAATCGTATATGAACTTATTTGGATTAGAACCTTCCCTTGTAATAACTACCAAACCATGTTCTCCAACAATAGCATCGATCTGCAAAGAAAAATTACAAACATATTTTTAAATTATCAAGACATAAATAGTATAAATAGCATAATACAATAAGTGAAGAAATATTCACTTACATCTTCTTCAGCCCATAAATCATAAATTCCAAAACTTTCTAATAAATCAGCACCACATAACAGTTTAATTTGAATTGGAGTGCGATCAGAACTATTTCTTACATTTTCTGGAATCCATTCCAGATCTTCAATTGGTATATTATGTTTAACATTATTTGAATCATATAACGCAGAGTTCAATAAATTCTGATGGTACTGTAAAGTTAATCTAGTCTTTGTCCAACCATTCTGCCTAGTTTCCCAAGTACTAAGATAAATCCAATCATTGTTTTGTAAAGCTAATCTCAACATAGCACATCTGTGCGTCGCTGCTGCTAAATCTTTCTTAGCGTATGCATCATGTACAGGAGATATAACGCCACCAACCACAATGTGCGTTCCCATTCTATGAAGATGGTCTCTGGCAATTTCTGAAAATTTGAGATGAAAAGTTATTCCACACAAAAAATATCTATATATCAAGGAAAATTACAATTTGATATCATAACTGCAACCCTAAGAAAATGAAATTAAAATAATGAGAAAAAACTTATAATTTGGGCTGGTTTATTGATACAACATTTCATTTACAAATCTAATCAAAGCTTAATATCGTAACCAATATTTGTATATGTGTATATCGATAATATTAATTCAGATTGTTTACACGGGGTTATTTTAACAATGTTCTGATCCGTCCAAATAACCAATAAAACACAAATGTCATACAATTCGTCTACTGTATATATCGAAATACTTTGTGTTTACGCAAAGAATCCATATTGATTATGAAGAATGACATATATGTACCAAACATTCTTAAATGCATGTTAGTTGGAGGGTTATAACTGCCGCACGACATAAGAATAACACGCGTTGGTGCCATTTTTTCTTCTTTTGTCCCGCTGCATGTGATGACAGCAGGTTTACTGGACTGCTGGAACTCTCTTTTCGCAGTTTTGTACAGGCAAGACACGAAACATTTAGACTGATGCGTAATAATGCGAGGTAAATCGTTACACGAGCCACTGCAACAACCAACTATACTGTACAGACTACACTCTGGCTGATGTTTCAGCCATATTTGAGTCGGCGCTACTACACGAGTCAGTTGAGGTATTGTTTTCAACATCGTCTTAAATACTCCCTAAAACTTACTAACTTTTGCATACTGAGCAATCTTTTTTCTTTTACTTAAGCCAATAACTACTGTAGTCAACAGAATAAATTTACAAGCGACAGTCAATTATTAATTTGACGCGTATCGAAATATCTTTCCTTTCAAGAGGCTTTTCGAAACGACTTAATTGTATTCACTTAACGGAGCACGCAATCTATATATCGATATTCTGATTTATCTGTAGCAAGAAGTTCATTATTCTGTTATTTTGTCGAGAAAAATAAATAAAAGCATATAAAGAGACTTGTGAAAATTGTATGTGAGTATTGCGAGCAAATAATTTTAAAAACTACAAGGTTAGACGATTTCAATATTCATAAAATAATCTATTATACTATTGAAAAATTTGATATTGACAAGAACTGTGTAAATATAATGAAAAAATAATCCAGAGGATTTCGAATATTCAATTTTCAGTTACGTATTCGATTATGTATATTCAAACATAGGTTATAAAATATAGGTTACCTTAAACTTTAGAATTTAAAGATATCGATAAAACGCGAAGTGCTAGACTTGATAGATAATTATTATTAAGTTATTATTATATGTAATGTTAATTTTAATATCTTTTTTCTTTGTAAGTTATACTTGTAATTATTAATTCAATTGGCAACATAGGAATGTACCATGTATGTAGTATATTTGTATATTTGTTTATTGTAGTATACCTATCGATTAATAATTTTTATTTATTTCATATTTTATTAATATTTTATAACACGTTAAATGATTTTATAATATATTATATAAATATAATACATTCCTTATTTTTTATTTATTAGGAATTCTTTCTATTTGAGAAAAATATGGCGGAGGGAGATTATCGATGTTTGGGATATATCGAAGAGATAACTTCTCATTAATGGTTTAGTGTGCAATTTGCTGTGGTGTCGAAGAATTTTAGTGGTGCGTATTTTTACTTTTTTTGTATCTTATATGAGAGAAATACAATTTATATTGTTAATTCATTGCTACTTTATTATCCATGTATAAAATAAAACATAAATGCGATTATATGAAACGCGATTATTCAGTGTAATAACGAAATTCAATTAGTACGTTCATTTCATTACATTTACATATTTGAAATACATTTATGTTTCATTCCACAATTATATAAAAGTCAATAATTTTTATTCTCGGTGTAACGTAATAAAATTTTTAAAGGAAATATGAAATATGTATTTCTTTCTTTGTAAAAATCGACATATGTATAATAAATTCAGTCAAAATCACATAGGACTGCCATTTTGAAGTCTAGAATATTCTAATTATATTATCTTTTGTAACAGATTTCCTGTGTGATATACGTACATCGTTTAACTGAAATTTTGCTACGAATGTATCTTCAGCATGAGTCAGCAACGTCAGTAATATTAGTGGCAGAAAGATGTTCCTGATTATTCTGCGATAGGTGAGTCGTAAATTTTCTGCGCCAAGAAATTATGGCTCGATAAAGTTGGCCATGAGACTGAATAATTGTATAATGCTTTCTAAACGAAATATCTGTGAGAAAATATCAATCTTTGAAGAAAAATATCTTGCAATAGAACATAATAGTTCTTAATAATTTTTAATAACATTGAATTATATTAAAGTAATTCAATTATTACGGATAGAAATTGCAAATTAAGATGAGGACACATATCGGATAATAGTTTAATAATTTATGAAGTTTATTATTAAAATATTTATTGATAATTTAATATTTAATATTAATTATCATTTACTATTTAATATTAGTTAGTTAATAACAATGCTATTTGTTAATAGTAGTATTATTGCTATTTATTAATATATTTAGGAATTACAAAATAAACACATATTGGGTAGAAATATTTCAACAATCAATCGAGTTTATTATTAAAATATATAATTTTTTACAAACATTCTGTGCAATAATGACAGTAACTGTGATTGTACAATTGACATTTTCGGTTGACCTATTCTACTTTGACGAAGTGACGGAAATCCTGAGAATGATAGGTAAGTACACATATTGTCGGGTTTAGCAGTGGCGGATGCGTTAAGCGAGACACTGTTTACTTATTCTCATTCTGTCAACCAATACGATACATCTTTTTAATTTTGTTTGCCTTCCAGTGAAATCATATTTTTCAAAATTTTTATCTGCGTTGTTACTGCGTAAGAGTCACAATATAATATTACTTAAATTTTAAGTGCAGTTTCATTAAAATGAGAATTTATCAAATTTAAAACAATTAGTGAATTACCAAAGAAATGAATTTACGTCTATTTTGTTTTCTCATCTCTTATGCGTATGTGTATACAAATGTTTATCTCGTGCCTTAATTAAATTTCAAAACAGAAAAATTCTCGTCCTTTTTAAGAGGCTAACTTGTTCAGAATCTAAATGCGATTCCAATTGAAACGTGGAAGTTCAAATATCGTTACAGGGCGTTGGTTCTACAGTAATCTACCTCCTCTCAATTTCCTTTCTTCGAAATCAAACAGGCCACTTCTACATAGACTCGGCCGCCCCAATTACCATTTCCCTCTCCAGTTACAACTTTCTGTCGAACATCGTTCCTCACGTTTCCCAGAAACAAAAGCCAAATCCGTGAACTCTCAGTCAAAAGTACACGCAATCCGACAGACGGAGCCGTTCTTGAGCAAGATCCAATTCACTTCTCGCCGCATCTTCATCTTCATTTGCACACTCACCAGGCTAGGTAGACTCGTCCTTGGCGGAAGGGTGGAATCGGCCATGCGGAAACGAACCACGTGTCGTTAAGCAGCGCGCGCTCGTGATACACGGTTTCGCGAAACTCGGTCGCCCGGAGGCCGAGGCTCGAAGGGCGTAGGTTGGCCGGATTTCGCTTGGAGGGTCCGATTGCGCTCGGTGCCTCGTAATTAGTGGGGTGCGTAGCAACGCGTGCTTCACCGTCATTACGTCACGAAACCTGGCACACACAGAGAAGCAGTCCGTGCCTCTTCCTTTGTGAGACACGCTGTTTGCTCGAGCTCCAGCATAATGACGTCACTTCGTTCGTCCTCCCCGGATCTTCTCTTCCATTCTGTCAATTCGGTTCGACGTTGTCGAGTCGCTCCTCTCACTCCCTTCGTGCTCGGTTTGTTCTGCCAGATCTTATTACCCGCGACGCGAGTCTTCACGGACTTTGGCCTGACAACTCGGCAACATCCGGGACGTGCATGCTTCCTTGAGATTGAAGCCGGGAATGAGCGTTCATTTTTGTCCGGAATCTCTCGCGAATTTCACCTCTCTGTCTCGTCTCCCGGATTGCATTCCCCTCGCGGTGGAATTCGAATGAAACGAACGAAGCGCTGTTTACGTTTGTTTCGGTTTCCGGTCGGTTTGAAATGCTTCCGAAGGAATGCTACGAGGATCCGGTGACGTGAAATTCAATGTCGGTTGTGTTTCAGGTTTTCGGAAATGTCACGCGAGTTATATTGTCAGGAATGAGATGGAATTTATTTGAGAATTATGTCAAATACTGTATCTAAAATGAAACTGCAGGAGCTTGCCTCTACTAGAATACGTTTGATTCTGTTTGTCGTATAATGTTTCTGAAGGAAGTCCACTGAAAGAAGGAAGGTTGTTTTGTATATTTTAGAGATATCGAATATTTATTAAACAACTATATACATATATGTACATACACATATATTATTCATAATATAATATATTTATATGTATATATTTTACAATCACTGCCAATAATTGAGAAATGCACTGTTTGTTGCACAGTACATACATCATCTCTTTGAAGATTGTATGTTTAAAAATCATAGGCTGTTTTCAGACAGTTTCAGTTCTCCTATCTTATCAACTGATCACGCGATTGTCATTCTCTAAATATCACAAAAACACACAGTTCTTGAAACGAACGTTGAATTTTCTGCTTATCTTAATGTGTTTTATTCAGCTTGATCTTACAATTTTACAAGATTTGTAAAGATATCATAAAAATACCATGACAAATTGTTTCTTTTGCTTGCGGAACATTTTTAACGCGTGTAGAGCGAGCTTTTTTGAAGCATCTTTTGTACCTTGATAAAAAATATTATATTCAATCACTGAATTTCTATGGATTATCTCATTGAAGAACTGAACGTTGTAAAACTTAAAGTTCGCGTTCGCTTAATCAGATTCAGATAATTGAATAATTCGGCGTATTGGCAGGATAACAGATTCATGCGCGTTGTCGTATCGGTGCTGTAACTTGATTGCATCTTATAATAAATTGAAACTCTTGCTGCTAGAAAAGAACGAGCGACGGTACCTGTAATTTTTGCTCACAAGTAAGAAATCAATACTCTGATACGGTTATAAATCCACAAGATGGCGACAGAAAACGTGTATCGTGTTTGATCTTTCGCGCTCGCGAGAGCTGGAAAGGAGAGGTAAACCGTTTCGAGGAACAAATAAAAACGCAAGATCGACGCGTACATCGATAGATAACTTATCTTCGACGTCGTAAAAGTATTCAGGTACGTAAAGTGACGCGGATTCGATTTTGCCTCGTACGGTCTCGATACGGTGGAATTGCCGTCTCGAATTCGAAAAATAGAGGAAGACGATCGTGCAAAGAAAAAAAAAAAGAGAAAAAAGAAGGATGCGCGCCGAATTGAATTTCAAGAGAGAAACTGGAAATTATCTTACTTGTTCTTCTTCTTTAATTCGAGATAGATTAATTTAGGATAGGTCAGTGGGGAAAATGAATGCTTCCAGGATTTTAATAATACACAAATTTTATTTTATTCATTTTTTTTTTCTTCCCGCAGAATCGAGGAAATCATTTGTTGAGAGAACAAAACTTCTGCAATACGAATAGCAGTTACAAGTAAATATGTACAATAATATAAGTGGTTGCCTTTCTTTCTTTCATTTTCTTTTTTTTGTGTTTTTGCTTTTTCATTTGTTTCTTCTGTTCTGTGATTTAATCCTACTTCCGTGACATTAATAATAATCGATAAAGATAATCAATCAATCAATATAAATAATAATAAGAAGAATCGTACAGAATCGTACATTCACCCAGTAAACGGAGGTTTAACCGTAGGCATCCAACCGACCAATCGTGACAATATTGACAATATGACATTCTTTTAAAAGTTTGCTTCGCATTCTATCTCGCTCTCACTCTTTCTCTCTCTAATTCGCCCCTATAGCCCCCAATACAATTTTACCATTATTTTACTCGCTTTTTCGCTGTTGCTTCCCTAACTTCCTTTCCTACCACCGCGACACGTTAATTTTATTCAGTTTACGTTTCCATTCGCGCGTATTTCTTAGTGAGATTTCTGCCCGCGCAACACGCAGCAAAAACTTCTTAGATTCTCTTCTACTCGCTTTCTCTCCCATTCCTCATGAATATTTCACCTAATAACGCATCGTGCTTTTTTTCGCGCATTCCCTAACTTCTACCCAACCTCATACTCGATCGCTACTTTGCCTCTTTTTCGTCAGTCTCTTCTTCTTCCATCCCCTGTTTATCGTCATCATTCGCGCGACGCTATCAAAAATTTCGACGTTCGCTACGATTCCGCCTCTTTACGCTCCTTCTTTGCCGTCTTTCTTTCTTTTTTTTCTTATTTTTTTTCTTTTTTCTTTTTTTTGTTTTCTTTCGTCAGTATCCTAAGATTAAGTTCACTAAGCATTCCCTACCGTTGATTAAATGCTCGTTGCGACGAGAGAGAGCCGAACATTGCTTTTCCCGAGGATCACGCGCTCTTTCACCTCTCTTTCACTTCACGCGTTCTTCGTCTCGGTAGCGTTCTCTCACCGTATTCCCCGTGTATTCTTCTTTCACTTGTCCGTTTCTCTTTCACACGCACGCGTACGCGCCACATCTACCTCTCGCTCTCTCGGCTCGAATCGCTTCCGCACACGTTTCACGTTTCCGCGAAAATTTTCGTCGATCTCTCTCGCGTCTACATCTATCCTCTCCCGTTCAACCCCCTGTGCACCTGTCCTGTGCCCCTGTTTCTCTCTCGCCTTGTATCCACCACCCCTGCGCACACCTAATTCACCCAACGCTTCAAGCCGTTTCGTCGGTTAAAATCCCTCTCGCGTGCTCACCCTCTCGAGGATCGTCCTTGCCTAGGCTACGCTCTCGTCGCCACCCACCCTTTCCTCCCCATCCCCCTGTCGCGCCCCCTCATTTTCCTTTGCTCCCCTTGCCTGGCCAGAGAGACGTTTTTTGTCCGTGGCAGCTTTACGTGGCTCAACAACGACCGAGAAAAGGACCGCACTTTTCGTCTGAAGGAGTATCGCCACGCGGCAATTGCGCGATTGCAACGTCGGCACCGTGAAACCTACGCTTTTACCTTTTTTCGCTCCACCTCCACCCACCCACCCCCCTCCCCCCCGCGTTTTCTTTGTCTCGCTTCCTCACTCTTCCTCAACCCCTATTTCCGACTACCCTGTGCTCCGTACCTCTTCTACTACCGGTTCCTTGTCAGCGTTCGAAGTTTCTCGCGGCGAAGCTTCGACTCGAATTCCAGAGTAGCTGAGTAAATCGGTTCGTTCGGGTCACCAAACGAGCAGCCCAAGCGTACCGGGGATGTTAGAGTCTCGTTTCTTGTCTCGTTAGAGCATTCAGAACGACGAGCCATCGATGCTAGTGGATACTCCACTGGTGACGAAAGTCGCTTTTAGAGTTATCCTGATCGCGTTTGAATTTGGAGAGACCACCTGGGGATCTCTGGGGATCGTTAAGAACAACCGCTCGCGTCAGAGATGCATAACATTCAGATCGTGGAAAATTTCGAGCTGAAAGGAACCAGCGACAATATGAAAGTAAGAGGTTCGATCGTTTTTCCGACTCGAGGAAAAATCCACATTGCGCGGGTGCATGGACGATCCTCGAGTAACAATCAGGCCGATCTCTGTGGTCCAGCGCAACAGGAGATGACACTCACACTCTCTCTTTCTCTCTCTTTCGCTCTCCCACTTTCTCTCTCTCTCTCTCTCTCTCTCTTTCTCACATACATACACACACACTCTCACCCTTTCTCTTTCTATCCATTATTCTTCGTGTATTTTTTTTCCATTATTTAAAATGTTTTTTGTTGTTTGTTCTTTTTTTTGTCTGTTTCATTGTAACATTTTTTTAATTTTTTGGTATTTTTTCTCTGAAAAAGAAAAAGCCCATCTCGCAGGTAACGAACGCGTTAACTGCGACCCGTGGCTTAAAAAGGTTCCGATCTCGATCCCCTTTTTCGCTTCTTTTTTTCTCCTTTTTTTCGTTTTTTCTTCGTTCACTCCTCCTCTGTCATCGTTAATTCTCCTTTTCCGCCGACGTATCATCGTCGTCGTATGTTCTCGGTTTTCTCGTCTTTTTTATTTTTTTTTCTTTTTTTTTGTCGTTAAATAGTAATCATCTAAACAATGAAAGCGGCAAAACGTCTCGAGGAAAAAGGTGTCCCTGAGCGCGACGGAGGGAGACGACGACGGCAGAATATTTCTTTGGGAGGGAGAAAGAATGACGGTTCGTCGCCCTTCGTCGTCTTCGTACCTTTCACGCCCACGATTACTTTAGTCGCACCTGCACAGGACTACGCGACACGTCCAGCTTTTACTGATACAAAGGATCAACTGGAAAATACTCTCGATGATTACAATCGCGGTGATCTCTTCCGGTTCCTCTTTCTGTTCTTTCGTATCTTGTTACTTTGTCTTCCCTTCTATCGTTCATTTTTGTTTCCACTTATTTTTTTTCTTTCTCACATCGTTTTCTGGTTCATTCTTATTTGCTTATTGGTCGGAAAGAATGTGTATTCGCGCGCAGAGCACGCGGACGGGTCGGATCCGTCCTGCGCAGGTATTAGTAAAAAGAGGGACGCTCTTCTCAAAAAGTTGCATCGTTTGTGAAATCGCATCAACTAAGTTCCTATGTTCTTTAAATCCTTATTACAAGTACGGTAGTAATAGTAGTAGAAGTAGTAGCAGCAGTAGTAGTAGTAGTAGTAGTAATAGTAGTAGTAGTAGTAGTAGTAGTAGGTAGTAGTAGTAGTAGTAGTAGTAGTAGTAGTAGGTAGTAGTAGTAGTAGTAGTAGTATTAATAGTAGGTTTTTTCTTCACTTTTTTTTTTATTCGTTTTTATGTTTAAGCATTTTTTTATCCTTTAGTTTTTCTGGTTCTGATAATCTAATAGACATCTAAAAATAACACCCATTTTTTTCATTATTATTTCATATTTGTATTTTTCCTCCTTATCTCGTCCTCCACTTTTTTTTTATGTTTATTATTATTATTATTTTTTTTTTAGTTTTTAGTATCGATCAAGTATTACTTAAAGATTCCTTAAACGTTAGACTGAGGGCCGCGCGACACAGTACAGTGAGCTCAAGTGTTTCGCGATTCAATTCGCTGATTTTCTTTTTTTTTTGTTTTTTTTTTTGTTTTTTTCTTCTCTTTGGGGCGGGAGGGGAGGGTCGGGGTGGGGCTGGGGGGAGAAAAATTCGGTGATTTTTTCGTACGATCCACGGTCCCGGACAAGTCGACCGACAGGATCGTGTGTTCAGCGTCACGTTCGTTCGCCGATACGGAAATTTCGCACAAGCACGATTAAAACGCACGACGACGCATGCTTCGCGAACGATATCTAGATACTTGATGCACGAGTCCGGCAGAAATTCGAACGGAAATTCGCTCGAAGCGTCACACCGACGCGCGATCGAATAAAACTTCGCGACACCCTTGAGCTCAGAATGAACCGCCGCTTCTGCATACCATCGTGTTTGAATTATACATCTTACATATATTTCTAGCGGCTGGAATAACAAGTTTTTTTTTCATTATTTTTTCTTCTTTCTTCTTTTTTTTTTTTGTCGTTCGTTTTGTCAGCTCAATACTGCATCAATTCATATTGCTGCTGTTGTGATCTGTGCCCAAACCGTCATACGCGATAAAAAAAACCATCCAAGATAATTACGCAACAACTTTCCAATCTTTTTCCCATCCCTTTCGTCGTAATTCTCTTACCTTTCTCTAACGTACATACGTGCCTGAGGCATTTCTCTCTGTCTATGCGTTGGTGCATTGATCTTTCTCGCTATGCCCTCCTTCCATTCTTGTATCTAATCCTCTCGAAAACTTGCAAATTTTCTCCTCGATTCATATCTCTTCTTTCTTTACCTTTTCTTTTTCATTCTAGTATTTTTCATTTCTCTATTTCCCATATTTTTCCCCTTCTCTCCGTGTTAATTTCAATGTTATAGTTTTGTTGGAACAAACTGGAACTTCGAAACGGAATCACTATTTTAATCGATTTCCTCCTTTCTGGAAAATCTATTATTTTGGAAATTTGTGATGTGCGATATTTTAAAATTAATTTTAAGTTCAGTTTTTCATTTATTTTCTTCTTTTTCTTTTTCGTGTTTTTTTTTTTTTTTTTCTCTTTGGGGGGGGGGGGGAGGGTCGGGGTGGGGCTGGGGGGAGAAAAATTCGGTGATTTTTTCGTACGATCCACGGTCCCGGACAAG
>NW_025110293.1:0-8330 GCF_011392965.1 Frieseomelitta varia | reverse complement strand
TTTTTTTCTTATCTTATTTATCTCGGGTACAAAAGTGTCGCGAACGCGTGGAAAGACCCTAAGAGAAAAGAAATCGACACGAAATTACACCAGAGAAGGAAAAAACGGAAATTGGTGCATTCAACGACGATCTACAAGAAACATTCATTGTTTTGATAATCATCTATGTGTAATGAACTTTCCTTTGTAAAATTGTTAATTACTTTTTTATTTTTATTTCTTATTTGCTCGTTATCCTTCCTATCGATCTCCAAACAGGTCTTTCTTTTTGTTACACATTTTGTGTAGTTTATCTCATGCTCCTTTTTCTTAATTTCTCTTTTTTTGGAACGGTATTTTCTTTTCCTTCATTTTTTTATATTTTCCTTAGTGGTGATTCTTTTTTTTCGTCCTATCTATTTTTCATATCTTTGTCGTTTTCCCTTTTTTTCTATTCTTCCCTTCCTTCTTTTTTATTTTCCTTGCATTTCTTTTTCTATCGTTTGCCCTCCACTCCCCCAAAAAAAGAAACGAGAAAGAAAAGGGAAAGAAAAACACATCGTAGATGAATCGAGGTTTAGCCGAATCGTTCGTTCTGTCGAAAATCAACGGCGTCTAATCCGCTTTTCTCTCGCGTTTCTCCGCCCTGTTTCTCCAATTCGTATTTTCCTTGTCAACCTCGCAAACAACCAACGAGCGACAGCTGCGATAAACGGGAACAAACGCGAATAATAATTACCAACGAGGTGATATATCAATCGGATATGTCTTTCCATCGTTGCTCCGACGACGTCGCGATTCGCGTGAGCACGATCATCGATAAAGCAACGTGCTGTCGACAGAAATTTTAGATTGAGACGTGCCCGTGACACACGATTTAAAAAAAAAAAAGAAGGAAACGAAGGCGGAAAAATGTCGAAAATATTTTTTTAAGATAAACTCCTTTGCGAAAGTTCTTCGTAAAAAAAAGAGAGAAACAAAATTATGCTTCTTTAAATTTCTTTAAATATTAAATATTAATTTATGCTTCTTTCGAAAAATAAAATGAATTGTATCGTGCTAAAAGATACCAAATGTTGTTGAAATTCTTGCGCGAGTATTCGAGAGGAAGGTGCATTGCGAAGAAAGAGATTCGCCAACGAAAAGACGATCTGGACAGGTCGATCGCCTGAACTTTCCGAAAGGACAGGCGAGGACCTTTTCCAACCTGGTCGGTCCTCTCCCTCACCCCCGTATCATTCGTCTCAGCCTCGCTGATCGATCTCGAGTCCTACCGTTTTATATTTGATGTGTATACACGGCCGCGGTAAGTCCTCTGCAACAACCAATATGATTGCGTTTCAGCTATAGAATAAAGTCGATTGTTGATACAACAACGACAGTACGGGAGTATCATTTATGTTTAATATTAAAAAGTCGCGGCTTGCCTTGCTGAAAATATTTCATTTGGCTTGGTCGCTTATCTGGTAGGATTCGAGACTTCGATCGTGATATCTCTGCTCTTTTCCTCTTTCTCTCTGTCTGTCTTTCTTTGTCTATCTTTTGCATTCTACAAGGATCGACCCTCAAAAATACCTTTCTTTTCCTCCGGTTGACCGCCGTTCATGTTTCGAAAACTCTTTCTACCCCCTTCGTCGGTCCATTGAGTTTCCCTCTTCGTCGTCTCTGTTCAATTTCCTCTTAAAACGTACGTGATTAGATTTGTCGCAGTATCGTCCGATTGTTCGTTCCGCAGGTGAAAAATCCGCGAGAAAACGCGCGTTTCTCCAGACACGGTTCGCCTTACCCCGTACCGAGATCCTATTCTCGCGAAAGATCACAATATCATGTATTGTATTTGTTTTTTTGTTTTTTTTTTGTTTTTTTTTTTTTTATTTTTTCCTTGGTTTTTTTTTTTTTTGTATCTTTTCCTCGGTTTTTTTTCTTTGTTATTTTCTTACAAACTAACCGCCGTTTAAAACCGTTTTGTTTTTTTTTTCATTTTTCATTTTTTTTTCTTTTTTTTGTAGTTTGTTTCTTTGTTTGCTTTTAAATCAGAGATCACTCGTTACTTTTGGTAATCAGTCTATCTGGTCTGCGTAAACCTCGACGAGCCAGAAAACTCGACTCGAACAACTCTGCTGCCTCGCTGTTTTTCGATCCGGGAAACCGTTTTCGGATCGATCTTTGCGTCAACCTGTCACGCGCAGCCTCCGTCCGAAAACCTCCGGTCCTCTGATAATCCTCTGATTTCCCTTCCGTTTGCAACCACGAAAGCGAACGGCTGGTCGATAGTCCAGTTTCGATGCCTCGATTCGACGCCTCAAAAGACAGCCCCCTTGGATTAGAATTTCGCCTCTGCGCCAATTAAAGACACTCGTATAACGATTGCTTCCCAAGATCCGACGTGTTCCTCGTTAAGAAACACGAGAAACGTTGTAACACGAGCCGGTGATCGTCACACCCGTTACCTTTTATCCACGAAGTTCCACTTGAGCCGCGAAGTGGAAACTCCGAGCTATAACTAGGCGGTCGATTTCTCCTCTTCGAAGCGATCTCTGTCGCGTAACAGGCCTTCCGCATCGATCGGTCCCGTTCTCCGGACCTCTTTTGGACCCTTGTACGACCTTATTTCCTTCCGAAAATCTTTCTCGCTACAACGTTCACTCTAATTAGTTCCCATCTTCATCGTTCTCTCGCGCACGCCAGAAACATTGTTCCCTGTTTTGTATCTGATACTCGCGACTGGACTGCTCTTCTTCTCCACCTATTCTCCTCGCGTCTCTTATTCTGTCTCTTTCTCTCTCTCTCTAATCGTTTCTTCCTGTTGGTTTTTCCGCATCGTTTCCTCTGACACCCCCCCCCCCCCACCCCCTCAAGAAAAGAAAAATGTCGATTTCGTGGCTCTCGATGAAGACAACAACGCGTGATCGCTCAACAACAACAGGTGGTGTGCCGGTTCAAGCCTCGAACAACCAACGAGGGACTTAACAGGAATTTGTACTCTTTTGAATGCGTGTGTTGTTACAACGAAACCATGTTTAAACGTTTCACTTATCATGTAATAAAGATTACACGAATCGCCCCCGCCGTCGAAGGCGACTCACCTCACCTTAATTATATTAAGAATTGTTATACGTTACGATTCACGTATACGTGGTACTTGACTTTTTTTTTCTTTTCTTTTTTTCAGTTTATTTTAATCCCTTTTTTTTGTTGTTTTGTTTTAGCTTTTTGTTAAATCTGACGAGTAATCCTTCGTGTAGGGCATACGCACGTGTGTCTATGCATATCCTTACGTCAGGTGTGTGTATTTTGCTTTTATTTCCCTTCTCCATCTCTGTACGTAACCATCTCTCCCGGTTCATTCGCACGGGTCGTACTCGCGTGTACCCGCGGTATCCTTCGAAAGGTGGAACTATTCCTTCAATTTCTCGTTAACCCTCAAATTAATCGTCGACCAAACGATTTCCAAAGAATTTAATCGACATTTAACTTCGCGATTTCACTTCTCCCTCCTTCGATAATAATCCCATCCGCGCTCCCTAATCTCGTTTCACTTCTGATTTTTCTAATTCGATGTACAATCCTCTGCCCAGTATAATTAACTGCTGTTTCCTCCACCTTTCCACTCCTCCCCATCGACTTTCTCTCTTCAATTGTATATCTTATTACCCCCCCCCCCCACCACCACCCCTCTCTTCAGACACTCCTACTTCTTCCCTAGTTTATTTTTTTTTTCTTTTTAATATTTTCCCCCCAAGTGTTTTATTTCTTATTTGGTATCCGCGATTACGCAGACTGTACAACGCACGACGGAAATGAAGATTCTTCTTCCGCAGAGGAGTGCACCAAAGGCGCTGGTAGTTTAACAACGATCGTCAAAGGGCACGGACGATCGAGAATCGTTGTCGTGGAACCAACGCGTGAGAACGTTGCTTCCCGCTGTTCGCGCTACCTATATCACGCGTGTATGTCTTCCCTCGCAAACGTTTCTCTCTCTCTCTCTTTCTCTCTCTCTCTCTTTCTCTCTTTCGCTTCTTTCACCCCTTTTTTTCTATTGTTTACCAAAGTATGCTACATACGCATACGCTTCGTACAGAGTTACTTTTACGAAGAGCCAGAGCCGGCGACGCGTGTTCCACGACGACACCGTCGTCGAAACGCGAACAAAGAAGCGCGGCGCCTCTCCCCGCGTCGAGAGCGGAAAACAACAAACTCGAAAAAATCAAATCGCCCGCCCTGAACGGGAACGAGCGTTCCGCGATTGGTGAAGCGGACAGCGGCGGCGATGAAATCACGCTTCCCGGAAAAAGATAGAGTGGCGAACGTTCTCCTTTGCCCTAGCCCCCCGGTCAGTTCCGAGTGCTTCGCGCGTGTTTGCCAGTCGCTTGAACGCGTCTTTCAGTACCCCGTCACGGAGAAATTTCGATTCGTTGGATTTGTCACAAAGACACAACTAGCGCAACGGGTCGATCGTTATCGAGAAAAGAGAAATTTTCGCCCGCGCGCACTGTTCGAATTTTCACGAGTTTTTCGTCTAATGCCAAAACTGATCAGAAGCAGAAATTCGTCTGATCAGAGCGTTCTTCTCCGATCGATACGCTCCGATCCTTCCAAGAACGTTGTTTCCTCCGTGATGGTTCCGTGTCGAGAAAGGAACGCTCGAAAGTTCGTCTCCTACCTCGTCATTCGTCCACGCTCCCCGATAAATTTAGTCTCCCTTAAAAATATGTACAATACTCGATCCACAATTTACACGTGACTGCTCCCTCGCTCGTTTCTCGCGTTCCTTTCTCTCGTTTCGTCGGAGACGCGTTTCTGTTTTATACATATGGTTACGCGAGACACAGGTGGTGATCCTTGATCTTATCACGTTTGCAACAATCAGTCCCTAACTGAACGCAACTTTCGTTATATGATTCGCCAAAATTTCACGTGTGTCCGCGTTCCCCTCTCCCCTCTTCACCATTCTTCAGCCTTCTGCATTCCGTTCGTAGCAACTCTCCAACTAGTTGTTCGAAGTCGTTTTTCCTCACCCTTTCGCTTCTTCCTCCTTCCTCCCTTCGTCGTCCCCTTCTCGCAGAGACAACTCGCGCGCTAGTCAGACGTCTGCGCGTACGTACACGCGCGTGCACACCACTGTGTTGTCGCCTCTTGAACGTTCCCCCTCCTACCCCACCCCCCGTTGCTTGAGCGTCGCGGCGCGCGTCCCGCGACCCTCCGCAAGGGTGCAAAAGGGGTGGGTGCCTAGGGCCGTGTACGTTTGCTGATGTTTCGCACGGCGTCGATCTTCGCACGCTCGAACGGTTTCATTTCTCTGCATTTCTCCTCTGTCTTCTTCCGCTTCTTCCGGTCTTTTTTTCGCAGCTCCTACCCCTTTTCTCCCCCCCCCCCTTCACTGTCTGTTCACGTACGTTTCTATCTTTTCCCTCGTGATTCTCTCTCCCTCGCCCTCCTCTCCGCCGCTTCCTCTTCTTCTTCTTCTTCTTCTTCTTCTTCTTCTTCTTCTTCTTCTTCTTCTTCTTTTTCTTCCTTCTCCTCTGCGCCCTCAAATGCTCCCCCTCCACGTTCTTCCGCCGCCACCGCGCCACCTCTTTGTCTGCAAATAGTCCCAGGTACGAACGTGAGAATTTTGTTTGTCGAGGATCTCGCGTGTTGCTTTTTCGCCGCCCCCTTTTCCATGCGTTTCAGTCGCCCCGAATGTTAGTTCCACCCGAGGGGGTTGCGATCGCGAGAGAAAAAAAAAAAGGGAAAGCGGTTTTTGGTAAATATTACGCGAGAAACCGAGGCAAACCCCCCGGTTTCTCTCCTCTCTCGCGCGATGAAATTCGATCGCGAGCTTGACACGACGTGGAGATACATCACCGCGAGGGCGGATTTATTTTGTTTAACGTGCATTAAGGAGCATCTCCGCTCGAAAGTCTCAAGGCAACTATTATATTTATTTCAAAACTGAGACAGTTGAATAATATTTTATGCAACAAAGAAAATTTGTAGAATATTGGTGTATTAACAATTGTATCGGAAGTTATGCATGCAAGTTGTAAGTTTTTGTCCTTTTCTTACATTTCCTTTTTTTCAACAACTGCAACACGAGAAAGAAATATTCGTTTTTTATTAGGGAATGATTCAAGGAAGAGCGCGATATTTTTTATGACACCGTGATGTATCTTCACTTCATTTTATTTTTACACTGCTCGACACGACGCGTGTTGCCTCGAATATTACGTACACATTTTTACTCTTTTCCCTTTTTTACTCTTTTACTCCTTTTTACCCGATAGTTCATAAGATATGGACACGATAATTACGAATACGCTACAGGGAAATGGCGTTAGGCAAGCATGCAAACTACTTTCTTCTCTCTGGAACAGTTAATTTTCCGTCTGCTTTTGATTATCTCCCCTTTTTTTTATCGTGTGTGTACAATTTTTTCTCTCTTATCGTTTACGTACGAAGTATTTTCTTTTTTTTTTTTACGTAAAGGGCTGCGATTACGATTCGATAATAATAGGCAATTATTAGCACGAATATACAGTGTTCCTTTATTTAATACCAGTTTCAATTTGTTTTTTTTTTTTTAGATATAGTAAAACTGATACAATGAAAATAAAAATATCTGTTAATGTAACAGTTGAAGATTTGATATTCTAATTTTCTTTATTTTATAGCTGCTAAAATGATGTAAAAAACCTCGGCAAAATTAATATAGATCTATCTGAGATCGAATCTTATTATACCATTTTAATTAAAATTATTTATATGTAAAATGTATTTAAAATTAAAAGTTAGTTGTTAAAAAGATGCAGAAACTTTAAGAAAACCAATGGAGATTTTTATTAAAATTGAACTTTCATCATACTATTTTAATTATAATTACTCATGTACAGTATATTTAGATACAGATTGAAAATTTTCTTTTTTAATATAAAGTATAAAACTTTGGCAAAGTTATTAATTTTAAAAATCAGTTATTCCAGTCACGTTTAATTTTACAACAAATTATTCTATCTTCAAATCCATTATTTTTATTTGTGTATAAAGAATAAAGAACAGATCTAGTATAATCTAAAAAAAAAAAAATCACTATCTCTTAAAAATCAGTAACATGTTCGACGGTAGTTACTGATTCAAAATGTCCAACTGTATATCACCACTATATTATCTCGTACAATAACTGATCAACACGTTCAGTTTCAATCGCGAAATCTCCGGGAGAGAGAGACAGAGGATATAAAACGAAAAATACTTCATCGACAATTCCATTAATTGAAACCCGGAGCGGAGTGATTTGCGCGGAAACGTAATGACTTGGTCGTGAAAGGCGCATCGTTCGGGGGTAAATGCCGGGTTCACGGTTATTATCCGGAGGTTTGCAGCAACAGAGAGGAAAAAATATAGCTTAAAAATAGAGTTCTTGCGCGCCGAACGTTCGCGTTTACGATATCCACGCGTTGTATACGCGTTTGCAAAATGGCTGCTATTCAGAAGGCGCTGTTAAGGATGCTCTTTCAACTCGAGCTTTTAACGCTATTAAATTTAGAACGTGACTTTGATACCGGGTTGGTCCACGAGAGGAAGAGAGGAGGAGAGACAGAGCTGGGGAAAAAAAGAAGAAGAGAGACGGAGAACGGTTTGGCTAGGCAGTGTGTTGTTGCCGCATACTGAATATAATTGGCGCTAAAAAAACGCGAGTTGAAAGGGCATTTAAGCCCTCGACAGCGTGTTCTAAATGCGGGCCAATACCTTCAAAAACCTGCGCGCACCTTTTATGCGAGTGCAATATCTAGAAAATCTGGATCACGGAGCGATTTATAGCCCAACGACATTTTTAAACGAGAGAAGGTTTTATCGTTAACCGAGCCGAATATTGTTATTGTTGCTTTTTGATGCAGACGGAAGATTAACGTCCTCGTTAGTTTCCTGTTTCTCGTTTTTTTTTTTTATTCTGCGCTTTTTTTTTTTTTATGGGAGATCATTTCATTGAATGGACTTTGCTTTGTTATTGAATTTTTATGTTCAAATGGACTGACTTTCCACTGAAAACAGATTGGCGCGTAGAAGACTAATTAATAAACTACAGATATACAAAGAATAATTATTCACGTAAAAAAAGATAGCCTAGTACGTATAAAAAAAATTAGTTCCACGTTGAAATAAAATTTAATATTCTACGCGTGATGTCAGGCAAAAAGTTTGGCGTGTGAAAGAAATATATATATATATATAAAATAAGTCACAGAAATAAAGGAAGATACGAATTACAAGAAAATGGTATGATTACTTTTGTGATTTTCAATAGATTTCTTAACACCTTGGGTAGAGAATATTTTAGTTGTGAATATAGGAAATGAACATGCCAGTCAAAA
>NW_025110292.1:219070-241470 GCF_011392965.1 Frieseomelitta varia | reverse complement strand
TTTTTTTTTTTTTTTTTTTTTTTTTTTTTTTTCTTTAGAATCACCCTGTATTTACGTGTATCGTACAATACGGTTTGTATTGTCTCGCTGTAATTTTTCAGCACGGATAAAGTACTCGCGAACTGCCGGCGAATTGTTATTGTGTACGTACAGCTGTATGCACGCCATCACAGGTGGCCGATCGTGCGTCCGTGTGTGCGTGTGTGTACGTACGCGAGGGGATGGTACTCGCGCGGTAAGTGCGTCGAAATTGTCGGGCCTCGGCTGGAAATTCAACTTTATTGTTCCTACGAACGCGCCGCGAACGATATTGCATAATGTCTTCGTTCTTCATTCGAGAAAATCTCTGTCGCCGGTGATATCGTCTCGAGTGATACACGTTTCCCTTCGTGCTCGGAAAAATCACGGCCGAAATTCCAAAACTCTGTAAGCTCTGTCAGCTTGTGCGTAATATAAATTAAAGTACAATTAAAATATAAATATGAATAATGCGAATTTTATATTGGCATAATACATACAATTATAATACATAGTAAATAAATATAATACTACTACTATATAATATATATTATAATATATAGTACGTACTGTATGCTATAATATATTATAAGTATGTATATACCATATAACAATATAGTATTATTACAAAATATATTATATTGAAATTATACCATATAACAACATAATATTAAATATTATACCATATAATAACACAATATAATATTTGTATTAATACTGTTATATTAATGTCGATTAAAATTTTATTTCAACCCTGTGCTTCAATTTTAAGATTGATATGTACAATTTAATTAAATTTAAAGAAGACTGTAAATTTAATTTCAATTGTATTCTAAGTGTAGATTAAGGATAACAATGAGTTTAACTACTTGTTTGTTGACAGACAATTTCTACTTTAATATTAAAGTAGAAATAAAATGAACCGTGACAGGAAAATTAACTGGTAATCGATTAAATTAAAAATGTAAATTCGAAACATTCAATTTCCGCCAGGTATTTTCCGAATGTGCGACCACTGTGTGAAATGAGTTCCTTTCCTCTAAATGTCATCTTTTTCTTCTTCTCTTTTTCTCTCTTTTTTTCATCCTTATGAATATTAAATATTACAAAATTGTTGATTTAGTAACTGTTTGTTAAGAGTAAATTATTGTCGCATGTGTACATACATATATTGCTTAGAAAATTATCTTCAACAGTTCTTTACACGTTGACGTGTATACCTTTGTTTTGTCTTCTCTTTTTTTTTTTTTGTAGCTCTCAGTGTTTGTTGCAAATGAAATTGAATCACTTTTCCTCTTTTCGTCGTCTTTGTCTATCTATATTTAATATCTAGGATTCATTTGTTAGAATTGAAATCGTTAGAAAAATTGAAATAATTCAATATATAAAATAGACTTATATGTATTTTAAATCCAATTGATAGATCTACTGAAAACAGAAAAAAGGTGAAAGATGGATTAAGAATAAAATATTAATAATCATTCAGAGAATCTCAGTGAATTAAATCAAAGAAATAGCTGAAAATCACATTGGATTAAAATTATATAAAATAATCGAATTATTACCACTTGAGCAATATTTCCATCCTCTTATTAATCCTAAAATTATGAAAACGTATTAATTATTGTTAAACGTCCATCAAGAATGGCAACGTTCATCACGAAAAAATCAGAATTTATTTATTTTTATATTGTTCGGTATTTTATATCTTTTGATGTATAACGACATTATTTCTAATTAAACCATCTTCGATTCAATTCTTCTGATTTACGACAAGAATCATCGTCATACCTAAGCCGAGTTTTTCAACAACAATTTTAGATTCCTCTTCTTATCTCCAGTCTAAGACCATCAGAAATATTTACTTGTAGCTTGTTGATGGACGGCACTGAGTCGATTGTACAACTATCTCTGTTTCTTTATTCGTAGACCAGCAATTTCGATAAAACAAATAATATTTCGCATTCAAGTTAATTTCAAATTTTCATAGAAATTAGTACGTTTTGCACGTCAGTACTTTTGAGCGTGTTATACCGTTCAGTTCCATTTTACTCGTCAATATCCGTTTGAGGCAATGTAAATATTCCAAAATCTTAAAGTAACGTTTTATTACAATTAAAACTGTGTTACGAAAACGGTGTAAAGGTTACAGTTTACTTCATCCCGACAGTCATTCAGTATTCGGTGTGCGCGACTCGTCTTCCTTAATTACGATTTTCTTTCTAAAAAATAATGTCTCCACTTTCAAACGTGTCGCAAAAAGAAAAAAAAAAAAAAAAAAAAAAGAAAGACACGGAAGTTCGAGGAAAGGTACATTGCACGTGTGTAACTCGGAAACGATATCACTGGGTTTCAGAAAGAGTTACGACCCCACAGATAGTAGCACCGAGTCGATATGACGATTCGTAACTCTAGAGCTTTCTAATGGCGATGGCTGCTTTCCATTTAGTCGAAAAATAAAGTCCCGAAATAAATAGGCATGTAGAAAATAACTGGATGAAACAACGTTTCTAAAAAAAAGTATTTTTGAAGTATTCTCAAGTATTTTCAAAGTGTATTTCCAAGTGTTTTTTTTTTTTTTGTGAAGTATCTTGAAGAAGGTTAACACTTAACTTAAGTTCAGTTAACCTGACTTAAGTTCACTTAACTTAAGTTAAGGCTTAATACTAAATACTTAAGTTTCTTTTACTTAAACTGACATTGATCCCACGTTTTGTAATAATCTAGAGATTCTTTCCCTAACACGATTCTCGCAACTGTTCGTAAAAGTTTGGAATTCGAAAAATATTTCTCGGAATTTCACGTATTCGGAGAATAAACAGATACCTTAGTTTTCTATCTGTTTAATCGTAAACGCAACTTAACTAGTAACTGTTGATAAATGAATATGTTGTAATAATACACGTATCTGTGGGAAAACATGACTTTGTCCAAAATGCTCCAAACTTTTAGACAGTGGTCTACCTCCAAAGAACGAAGAAGAAAACAGCCGGGAATGCTTAGAAACAATTAGCTACAGAGCAGCTTGTGTTATACGTACAGTTATACGTACGTGAACGTATGAGCGCGTAAAATCCGATGCCTGTGTGCGTGCATGCGCGCGTGTATGAGAAGATCCCTCGTCCTCGGAATTCGTCTCGGAATTTTATCTTCGGAAACATTATGTCATGTCATCGCACTATATTAACCAACAACCAGATTGTACATGTTTATGCATTTCCGCGAAATTATTCGTGAACGTAAAATACTCGTTCCAATATTTAATCGGTGTGTAAACAAATTTTCATTTAAATTTTATTGCATAAAACGCGGAAGGCTGCACGAACATGCACAACTTGTTGATAACGCGATAACACGGATATTTCAAACAGCTTCTTCTTCAAAATTCTCAAAGGCATACGTAATAATTTTCGAAATTTTTCTTTACAAGCTCCAGTCGTTTCTCTTTTTTTAATTTTAAATAAAATTCAATCTTTCGCTGCATCATCGCGCCTCTTGCCTTAAAATATCACGCTCGTAGTGCGAATCATGGTTTCAGTTAACAAAAAAAAAAAAACAAAAAAGAATTTTAGATTCTTTAATTTTAATAGTAGAAAGCACGAATCACGTTTACAACGTTTCGATGCTTTACAATTATGACAATCAAATGTTCGCTTAAAGAAGGTTATAAGGCAAGAGGGTAACAAACTTACGTGCTTACGCTGCACAAAATTACCTGCCATTCCCGATGGTAAATAAATTTCCACTCCTTTAACGCGCTATAAGTTGCAATAACGAAACGTCTTGCAGTATCTACGTCGTTTATCGTTTGAGGCTGTACTCCTGCTTTGCAGCTTTACGGCGGCTGCATCACTTCCGGCCGATGATGTAGACTTAACGTTAAGTGACGTTTATTAGCCATTTAGAACTTTAGAACGTTCTATAAACTCGCTTTGAAAAATCGTGTGTTATGTGTACTTGTCTCGTTGTAGACAAAAGTATTACCGTAATCTTCGGACCAATCGAGAGGATCGGATGGCGATCGTGGCGAAATGGCAGCTCGTTAAACTCGTTTTACTCGCCGCGTGCTATGCTTTATTGGCGGTAAACTCACGGCGTATAAAAATTGGCTACGTTTCATGAGAAACGCGCGTACATCTGCCTCTCTCAATTATGCCACACCGATTAAATCCACTTCGACGCTCGGGGTTTTACGATGCCACTGACGATAAGTATATCGCGAAACGAGCGCTTCGATACTTCTGTTACGAACGATACTTGTTGTTATCAACGCTAGAACTACCGAAATGATTTAAATTAATTAAAATCGAAACGATTAATTTATAAATTTTGTTAGAAGCAGTATACTTTCAGAGGTTTGGAAAATTGGATTTTTCGTATAAATGAAAGACTGTGTACTCTGTCTTTCTGCTTTAATTTCTCTGATGAAAATTTTACACTTCGGTAATTCTGGCGTTAGGATTTAGCTGGGAAATAAATTTAATTTAATTCTAACGCGAATAGAGTAAAATAATATTTCAGATCAAAGTGATCTTGCTGATACTTTGAGAGAAAAATGATGAAAATTTAGTTTTAACCCTTTATAGGACAATACTGTGAGACGATCAGGACAAGAAAATTTAGGAAAAATCCACTTCCTTTGAGTTTTAACGTGATGATTTTTCAAAAACCAATGACATATTTTTTTTTATTATTTGTCTGTGGTGTGTCTATTTGAAATTAATTGCTGAATTTTAATATCTGCAATGGTCTTTGATATGACATTTTTACGTACGATATATATAATGAACCAACACGACAAGTGGTAAATATACTTACCAGCAACCTATAAAGGGTTAAATAATAATTACACGATCTCATAACAAGAAAAAAGCAACACGTTATGAGATAAAAAGTGACTACATTTCGACAGGTAAAAAAGTAATAATTCTATAGTGTTCAATGTTTCAAGCATAATGATTAACGATATATCCTCTTCAGTATTTTTCACAACTGTGATTAAAGATGATGCATCGTTGTCCAATGCTTAAAAAAAAGTTAACTCTCGGATTTCACTAGCTGCCAATAATAAATATTCAATGAAATGAATTAATAATTGAAACTCTCAGAAGCCAAACTGAGCAACTTCATTTTTCGTAAATTTTTTTAACTCAATCATTTGAATACGCAATTAGTATTCAACTTTCTACAGAAAGCAATCGACTTTTAAGTCGTAACATCATTGTTCGACTGCGAATTTTTATTAAGAAACTTAGGAATACAAAATTGCATAGGAAACGGTTTGCGAATTTTTGATAAAAACCCGCAGTTCAATCATCGTGTTTGCCTTTTCCAAATTAATGAAGTTGATTCATATTGATGATGAATATGATCGTCATATTCATGATCGTAGTAATTATGTTAATCGATGATATTAATCAAATCGGCTTCTGAACAACTCAATTCTTTCTCTCTCATTCGAATAATTATCAATCGATGATCCTGCTCAATGGTATTGTCAAAACGGTGTGGGAAATCAATGGCGAATTCGAACACGTTACGAAGTCTTTGGTGCAGCGAAAGGTGAGAAACTTGTTCAAGAATTTTCCACATTGTTCAGCGAAAAGTTCCCGAACGAAAGGTCGAAATAAGAAACGCAAATTTTCCCGCTCATCAAAATTTTACGCTAGAACTACCGTCACTATGACGAAATGATCGAGTTTTGTGCACACTGACACCAACATTTTCACGCATACGTGACTTCGTTTGCTTAAAAATATTAATTACAAACAAATAAAAATTTCTATCAAAATAACAAAATCGTAGTTATAGTATATCGTAATAATTTTACCACGATAGTTTCGATAGCTTTTACTTGAACAATATTTATCACGCACGTAAGATTGTAAAACATGCCCGTATCTCATTGAGAAAATGTTAATTTCTATTTAGACAGAGATAGATCTATTCATTTCAATTGTCATCATTTAAATTTCAATGATTTTCTTTCTTAAACTATTTTCGTATTTGTCAAAAATTGATATCTCCAATGTTAAAATGGCCATTTAAACAGAGACATAATTGTACAGATCTATTTCAATCGTTGTCACTTAAATTTCAGTAAAATTTCTCCATAAGAATTTCTATTTTCGTGTCTATCAAAAACTGAATAGTTCCAATATTAAAATTGAAAATTTTCTGTCTAAATTGTCCATTGTGTAGATCTGTTTCAATTATTATCATTTAAATTTCAGTGATTTTTTTTCGAATATATACAAAATATTTCCGCATTTATTAAAAGCTTAATAGCTCCAATGTTAGAATGGCCACAAAGATAAAATTGCATAGATCTGTCTGTTTCGATCATTGTGATGTTTGTACTTACGTACGAATATTTTCGTACGTTTCGAGAAATTAAGAGCGTTAAGTCTTTTATTCTCTGTTTTATGACGAGGATCTCGACGAAAGATTCAAGGAGGAGGAGGGATCTTTTTTCTCGGCACGACGTCGAATCTTGACGAAATTCCTACGAACGTTCCGAACGCAAATATTTAAGCTCCTCGAGACTTCGCCGGTCTCAATTACGCGGCTCCTGCAGCATTTACCAGATACTTTCGCGAATTTTTGGCAGCGAACCCCGTGCTCCACGGTTCACATATTATTGACGAACACGAGGCTTTCGCCCGGCGCGTCTCCGACTTGACAAAAACCGATAAATATTCCTGCGCCAGTGCTGGGCTCCGGTCATTTCGAATAAATAACGTGCAAATCGAATTTACCCTTCACCTTTATTCGTCGTTCGAAATTTTCTCTTTCCCTTTTTTCGTAACGAAACTATATACTATACGTTTAATTAAGTCGAAACTTTGCAACGAAACGAAAATAGGAAATTAACGAGCAATTCCCCCTTTTTTGGGGGGGGGGAGGGGGGGTTATCTGAGAAATTTACATAATTATTAATTTTCAAACAAATTTTCGACTGGTTCTCAAAAATAATTATTTTCCTCGATTACTTGGAATAATTATTTTAGAATAAAATAATTATAACCAGAATGAAAAACTCAGCAAGTTTTTTTTTTATTTACTTCGAGTAACTTAATTTTCATTTCCCTTTCTTTTTTATTTGTCGTTTCACTCTAAATTCTCAGATCTGAGGGACTGATTGCGCAAAGAGACGAACACGTGTCTCCTTTCCTTCGAGTTATTTGCAATAACGTGCAAATCGAACTTATCCGTCGTTCCAAACGATGTAAATCCAAAGAGATGAGCGCGTATTTCTTTTTCTGAAACGAATCGACGACGGCCGTCAATGAAAAATCATTTTATGGACGATGAAAATCAGAAATAATTGCCATCGACACTTTCACTTTTGAATGATTAACAAACGAGTAAAGAATGAGATTCATAGTCACTGACTAATATTTATTCGAACAATGCCCAACACTGTGCCCGTGTACACTTTATCTTACCCTTCTTCGTTCCTTTTTTTGCTTCCGTCTCAAGCTCTCTTCTTTTCATCTCGTTTCCATTTCTTCCATTTCCATCGCAATTTATAAGCTAATCCGGACGCGTTCTCAGTGTTTCGTGAGTGACACTGTCACATTTATCAGGATGAAGGGAGAAGTTTCGGTGAAGAAATCATGGGCGAGGATGAAGAGCGTAAAGGGTAAAACTGGAGGGAAGAGGAGAAAGTGGAAAAGACACATCAGCTGAATGTTAATACGTTCACTGACGAAGATGCACGTTTGTTCCAAATTCTCCTTACCGTTTCTCGCTGACGTGAATTCCGCATCTGGTTACCGTTTCGCGCAAATTTTCTTTCCCGTCACTTGGAAAACGAGAATTTTGCAAATGAGAGAGGTAAAGAAAATTTGAGACGATTTTATATCTAACTGAGCCCGTGATTCTTCCTTTTTGCTCCCTCACGTGTTCTCTCTCCATTTTAACGAGAAACTTGACACTTCGATCCGGATTTATCCTTATTTTAATATTATAACGACCAACGGTTTGGCGACTCTCAGCCTCGTAGTGAATTTCTACAAATTTATAGTCGCCTCGAATCGTAGCAAACTTGTTGACCTTTCGTGAGAAATGATCGTCGAAGGTATAAATTAGTGGTCGTTGCAACGTCGAAAGGTTGCGGTAACCAGCCGCGGGATTTTCGATTCATTTGCGAGCCATTCATTTGCCAAATCCTCCGCAACGAACTGCGCGAAACTTGTAAAGCGGTGCGCGTTCTTTTTAAAAAAAAAATCCCTCTCGAAAACTCCGTTACAAACGAACACACGAGACAGTGTATTTGTACAGTCACGTCGGCTTCTGAGACAACGTGTTCCTTACTCTGCACGCCACGAAACGTAACTCTGGCGTTAAACCTAATTGTCAATCTTTCGATGAAAGCCAACTCGTTGCTGAAAAATCGCAAGGAATTTCCAACGACGTGTCACGATCCATCTCGCGCGTGGGAAAAGGAAATTTCCTTTTTTTCAACGACGAGTCGAGAAGAGAAGCTGAGCCAAATTCCTTTCGGCTGCAAAGTAAGTCGGGCATCGGCTTACTTCCTCGTCGGCAGGGGAAATGTTAAAGAAATTCAGAAAGTCTCGAGTCGCTTCAGCCGACGCTCGAGAAAGCGGAGCAAACTGATGGAAATGATGCCGATAACGAATGTGTCGACGCATCGCGCGAGAAGCCCCTGAATAATGCTAGATTGCTGCGGGTAAAATGTCGGACGTTCGGTTATGCGCGCATGCACGGTAGCCTCGTTCGTTAAGGCGCTCTCCGCGTTTGATCGTGGAATTTTCCTCCCCTTCTTTCCTTTGTCTTTTATTCCCCCTCCCCCCAACCCCCGTTTACATCTTCCTCCCCCTTTTCGTTGCTTTCCGAAAGGTTAGCAGGTTGGCGCAGTTGGACGTGATTTAATTAAAAAAGCCCCCAATTAATTGCCGCCACCCGGGGCAGCTTTTGATTTAGAGCGCGACCACGCTTCCGGTCGCGCCAAGCTGCTTGCTGTTCACGGCTTTCACGGCTTTGAAGAAACGGCCATCTCTCATTATCACCTCGAGCAGGCGTCGCGATTTCACGACGAGCATTCCGATGCCCGGTTTTCAACGTAATTGGGAGTTAATGGTCTCCAGAATGGCAGAAAGTTATGGCCGAAAACGTTCATTTAGCCCGATGGCCGCACGATAAGGTGCACGTTACTTCCTGGAAACGGCGTACGAGCTCGGAACTCATCGATTACGCCGTTTACGGGGGTTAATCGGCCGAGAAGTCAAACAGTAATTATGGATTCTTGCGGCGATGTGGCCAGAGTTAATCAGTTTTAATCGCTGTGGGTGGCGTGTCTGTTAGCCCTTGTGGTTTTTACTTTATTTTAGAATACGTATGAGACCGTGTAAAATATCTATTACAATATCTGTTAAACGAAACAAATTTCTGTTTAGTTTTTTATTTCTTCAGTTACGTTCCGTAGTTGACATTTGCAAAAATGCATTTGTAATAATTAAAGTGCCAAGTAAATAAATAAGTTTCGGCTTGCCGAATATCTCGACACCGTACTCAATTTAAACCACTCTTTTTTTTTTTTTTTTTTTTTTTTTTTGGGAGGGTTTTTTTGGATTTTTCCAAAATTTTGGAAAATTTTTTTTTTTTTTTTTTTTTTTTTTTTTTTTTTTTTTAAATAAAAATTTGAATGTGATATTATAATATGTTGCATTAAAATATAAATTTGAAATGTATGTTTTTAATACGATGTATAAACTTTTGCTCATACCAGTTATACGTACAATTTCATTGAGATGTATTTAATTGCATTTGTGTTCCAACCACGTAACTGTACGCGTAAATGTACGTAATACGTGGGATATAAAATTTATAAAAATGTCGTGGGATGTATCGGCGAAACTCTTGTTTTTTTCCCTTTCGTCATTCGTTTCGGCAACGTTTCATCGTCTACAGTAACGCAGGGAATATCTAGCCGTCGCGAGTTCCATGCAACTTTACGCAGTTTCTGCGTGACAAGGAACTTTCTCGTTGCTTTATTACGCGAAACAAGCAGCTTGGTACACCAGAAACACCCCTTTCTGTCCAACGATCGTTCACATCTGAAGGAAACTACTTCTCAAATGACTAGAAAGAAACATTCCCCTCTTCAATGGGTTGGTTAAACACATTCTTTGGTTCCGAGCACATTCTAGATAGGGTAAATCGATAGAAAAATATATATAAACCAAAAATACTCCTTCAAAAATATTATAAATATAAAATAAATATAAATACGATACTTCAAATATATATAACCTCATAAATTATGTGTTATAAATACAATATAAAAAGTATACTTATATTTCTACGTATACAAAATGTATAATACAAGTGTATAAAAAAAAAAAAAAAAATATAAAGATAAATTTGTAGAAATGTCACAAAGAAGAATTCGACAACACTTTATAGTATAAAGGCAAAATGAAGTCCTAGGTTTTTCGCACCTTCCTGCTAACTTTTCGAAATAAGATACAGAAAGTCAATATCTCATTCTAGATACACATATCCCACAATTGCAACGAAAGCGACGTGAACTCGAATTTGATTGCCGCGTCTAACGTTGCACAATTCAAATTTTATTATCGTTGCTTGCCCCGGATCAGATAGGACAATTTTACTCGTTTATTCTCACAATTTGGCCGACAAGGAGTAATCACATTACACCTTTACGAGCCTGTCATCACTGACCTGCGTCGGCCAAAAACAGTTTCTAAGCGCACGAATAAAAGCTACGTACACTATGAAATAAAAAAAAGTACTCGAAACTCTAGTACTCTGCGTGACGTGAAGCAAAGCCGCCCTTTTTCGTTTCCTCCTGAGGGACACGCGCAATTTCCGGAGTCGAGAGTCTCGCTTTCGTGAAGAAGGGGGGGGGGGGGGGGGCAGCGTGTAATAATTCACGCGTGGCCGCAGTGAAAAGGCGTCGCAAGTGGCTGCGGTGAAAATCCGCGCATTTCATCCGCAGCGATCTAATATTCCCTTATAGACCATGCAGTCTTGATATACCCGTCTTGAGCTCGTTCCTCCGGCAATCTCCTTCGCCCCATCCCCTCCCGATCCTCGTCCACGGCACTCTTCTTTCTCTCCCTCTCTCGCCCTTCTTTCTTCTTCTTCTTCTTCTTCTTTCTTCTTTCTTCTTTTTCCTCCCTTTCGTTTCGACTCCGCTGGATCGTCACCAGGGTGGCCACCTACCCCCGGTCGAGCGCGCCTCGGCAGTGTGGTGGAGAGCGTTGGTTCCAGCTTTTTTTTTTTTTTTCTTTTTTTTCTCTTTTTTTAACCCAAACCTCCGGCTGTCTTGGTCCCGTTGGTCCGCAGGTTAGAGTTCCTCCGGTCCTCCTCTGGAACCCACCGTACAAGAAGAACAGGAAAACAAAGACACTACAGACTTTTCCGCTCGGGCGACAATTACAGCTAAATTTGCGTTCTTGCGCTAAGACCGCTGTTTAACCCCTCGGTTCTTTTCTTTTTGCTTCCACTCGTTCTCTTTCTCTCTCTCTCTCTCTCTCTCTTACCATTCTTTTGTACTCGTTTCTTTTGCACGTCACCGGCAGCCTTTGTGCATGACAATTGCTGGACACACACGCTTTTTGAGAGAAACAGAGAGAGAGAGAGAGAGAGAGAGAGAGAGACAAGTTACTTTTACCTCGAGATAAGAAACTTCGAGGTAAAAGACGTAGTAGGTTTGGCGAAGATTTGTGAGAACATTGTGAGCGCTGGTGGTTTGAGACTTCGCGGGCAAGGCTGGATGCATAATTAGGTGGCTTCGAAGAGGCTCGTCGGGGTGGATTTTGATGGTGGTTTTATGAATAATTGGGAGGGAGAGACATTGACGCGTTGACGTTCAGTGGCGGACGAAAGAGAATTTTGAACGATACTGTACATACATGCACACGTACATCTGAGTGACATAAGTAATATTTATTTTATTGTAATATAATATGTATTAATATTATATTATCTATTAATATTAATAATATTTGTAATTTATTATAATATAATTTATTAATATAATATTAATAAATATAATATCCATTAATATTAATAATATTTGTAATTTATTATAATATAATTTATTAATATATTATAATATAATATTAATAACAAATGTCATCATTGTGAATTTACTTTCTGTCCGCCATTGTTGACCTGAAGATAAATTAAATATATTAGATTGATGCATATGAAATGTCTTCCTCGAAGCGTGATTTTAGTTTATTAAAACTACCTATAAATATATTAAATACAATAAACTAAATTTGAATTTAATACAATATATTGATATATAATTAATATATCAAGTATCAAATGTTGTAATATTTAATATAATATTTGATATAATATTTAATATAATATATCATTAACTAATATTAACGTGATATATTAAAAAAGCAGAAATGTATTATAAATCGTTTCAACAAATTCAAAATTGAAATCTTACGATTATAGTATCCATAACCAGAATATTCGTGCGATTCTTTCGTATAAAACCATTTAAAAAAAGTCAAATGTTCAGACTAAGCAATGTTTTAATTAATTTACAAATTTACAAATGAAGAATTTGCAAGATCTTTTAAATTCAAAAAATGGTAATTCTTACGAAACTGAGGTGCTAAAATGAAATAGTTGTTAGAATAGTATACCGAGTATGTGAAATTGATAAAAGTTTGATCGTATAAAGCGACATTTGATACCCATCAGTCTGATATAAATCGTAATCGTATGCTTCTCGAAATATTTTTTTCTAAAAAAAAAAAAGCTGCTACAACTTGTCTATAACAACTTTATCTATTAACAGTTGATGAATAAAAGGAAGCTTACAACAAGAACACTATTAAATATTGTATTCATTACATTAGAAAAGTATACTTTCATCTGCTATTCTTTTCTTTTCCGCTGTAATTTCCATTATAAAATTTTGCGTTTCAATTTTAATGTCACAGCTAAGATTCGCTCAATATTTTTCCATCGTTATATCTTTCTACGTAGATTTTATAATTTTACGAAATTTGAAATTTCAAGGAAACGAATATCTATAATATCACGATAAATTATCGTTTTATTTTTCAGGTTAAAAATCTAATATAGTTTCTTGGAAGTTATTTCTTATAGTTTCTTATAAGTTTCTTACAGTATCTTGTAAGTTTCTTACCAATTATTTTAAACTTCCTTTCGTCCGCCACTGTATGTAATATTAGGATGAAATGAACCTATGCTGATACATTACTGATTTACTTTTATAGAAATACGAAAGTTCGAAACGCAGAATTGCTCGACTTTCAAAATTATTAAATAGTACAAGAAGATAACGCTCGTTGTCCACCAATTGTCTCGCAGATCCATCAATTAATGAAGAAAGTTTACGATTTAAGGAATGTTACTTGAAATTTATCATTAAAAATTTAAATAGAATTCAGAAATTAAATGTGTAGAAAGTACCTTTCGTACTGTTTTTTGTTTCTTTATAGAAAACGATAGTTTAACAAAACGAATGTTCACTTTATTCCGACGAAGAACTGTATTTTGATCGAACGCAAGAAATCGCTGTTGATATGCAAACCGATAGATATGCAAACAAAATTGTGACAAAAAAAAAAAAAAAAAAAATTGGAGAAAACAAGAAAAAAATTACTTATTAACCAAGGATAAACTTTGATTTATATTCGAATTCTATTCGTCCCTTGTGCCAACAATACTATTTCCACCCTATGAAAGCGTAAGGGACCAGATACGAGGAGAAAACGAGTGGATGATGGAAATGCTACGATACTGGCTTTGAAATCCGTCAATAGTTGACTACTACAATAGCGTTGTAGCGTTCTTCGTATTGGATTGTTGCGAGGATTCTGCTTTTATAGAGATAAAATACCCTATTCCACGCTCAGAAGCACTTGTTGCTTTATCCGCCATTTTAAACTACTGCTTAAATAAATTTTTATTTTTAGCAACGCGACGAACAGACCACGGACTTTTTATGCATTTTTATATCTCTGCGAACGTAACTGGGGAAATGAGAAATTTGTTTCAAGCATTGACTATCGTAACACAGTAGGATATCGAAATCCGCGAATGGCTCTTCTTTTATTGTAATTTTGTATACGTATAATTTGATTAGTTTATCATACATTCGTGGAAATTGTTGCACAAATGTGTTTCAAGACTCTATAATACTCCTAAACTAATCGAAAAAACGTTGAAATAGATTGTCGTTGGCGCGTAGAAAATGATCACGATTATAAACGTTATTTTTTCTTATAATTTGAAATAAGTTTCTTGAATTGGACTATTTTCTTCACACACAGGGTGGTTCAAGAAGAATTAGAACTTGAATTTCTCCATTGTATTTGGAGAGATGGAAAAACTTTATTCAGAAAAATTGTTCAGTATAGAAAAGGTTGTAATGTGGTAGTAATAATTTTTTTCTCGAGGTCAGATCCATTTTTCTAAATGGAGAACTTTCTCATATATCTTTTTGTCTATTAATCAGTATATGACTCAGTTCTAATTTTTATTTCATAGCCTACTGTATGAAAAATAACTGTCTTTTCTTATCGTATGATAAATTTTGCAAAATTAGAGTTGCAAAATGTCTCCTGAATTAATAATTTTTCGACATACTTTGTAATAATCATTTTGGATAGATTAAGAAACATATGGTTTCGTTTAAAAGAGGTGACCCTGAAATCTTCAAAGCCTAATAGTTGTTAAAAAAAAAAAATTATTATCACCACGTTAAAAATTTAAACGACTTATGTTCATAAAGTTTTCTTACATCTCCAAAAACGACGGATATATTTAATTAGATCATCCTATGTAAATTAACATGCAATTTCTTGGCACGAGGTTACATCGTTTATTAATGAAAACATGGAGATAGAAAATTATAAAAAAATAAGTTACTACATAAATGATGCATTATTTTGTTTTGGTGCCAATCGATGTAATTTTGCCTATAACATTTGGCTTTGGTGTCAAGCCAAAATGAGTTTTGTCTGATATGTAGATAAACTTTGGCGAAATTAGGAGGATTTTATGACCATATTTTTAATATTGTCATAAAATTTATCTGATACAGTAGTTTTTGTCTATTATGTCAAAAGCTTAAAACTAAGCTAATTTTGCAAATTGATAATATTCATAATACTGACAATTAACGTACAATAATATTAACGTCAATTGATAATACTTATTTTGAAAATTTTTATAATCAGACATATAGTAACTTTGGCCTTACATTTATGTATCAATTACATTCCCGATATTGTTCCCAAATACTTTTTGCTTAAAATTATCATTTTATTATAACAGCTTATTTATTTATTTATAATGATCCCAATTTTTCCCACTTTTAAATTCGTGATTATTTATATTTTCCTATTTTCCACTATTTTCCTATAAAATGAAAATTAATCGCGATCCTAGATCTGCAGATATTGAATCCTACTGTATGAATTTCCCAGAAATGCATAAAAATTCGCAATCTAATAATAAGACCTGATCTTTTCAAAATTTTTGTTGTAAAGTCGTGAATGCACACTTATTCACGTCGTGCAGATTACTTGCTTTTTCTTCAAGCAGAATTTAATTGTCCAAAATGACAAGTGACCAATGTCACCATCAGTACTCGACGATGACCTCTAATATCGACCGATTATAATTATCGTGGATACAATAAATACAAAAATTTAATTATTCAATGATAGATGATTGAAATCACTAACGCTCGGCGATGACAGTTAAACTAATCACCGTTGACACGATAACGAAAGAAGCTCGACAAGTAAAATCATTTACTTTCTTTACTTTCACAAAATTTATTATTATCCAACGACAGGTGACTCAAAATTGCTTGTTCGATAATGATCGCCAATGGGTAAGGTTGATTCGAAAGGGTTCGATACAACAACGAAAGCACCTCGACGAGTAAAATCATTCACCTTTTTTACTGAAAAATTTACAAAATTTAACTATCCACTGACAGGCGACTGTAATCACCGTTGACAATGAAAGAACCTCGACAAGTATAAATCAATAAAAAAAGGAGAGGAGAGGGGAGTTTCCAACGTACCAACGAATAATGGAAACTTGATATATGAAAAGGGAAAAGGCAGGCGAGACGAGAGCAAGCCTGGAGAACTTACCTGTTTTCGTGGCGAACGAAACATCCTTGGGATGATTGGTCTTGATGGCGTTCATCCGTCTGTTTTGAGGGCCGATGCCGCCGGCGCAGCCGACGCCGGGCGTCTGTCCAAGACCAGGGGCCAGGCCACCGGCCCCGGATGTCGGCCCGCCCGACTGCATGTGCTGCTGGGTGCAGCCCGGCGGTCCCATGGTGCCAGCGACCCCGGCCGCGCCCAACGGCGCGCCCAGCGTTCGCACCCTCGGCTGCTCGACCGGTAATACGCGGCGTCTCTTCTTCGGTAGCTTGGCTCGCGCCTGCGTGTGACTGTAATACATCGCAAAGTTGCTGACGATCACGGGCACCGGCAGGGCGATCGTGAGGACACCGGCGAGGGCGCACAACGCGCCGACGAACATCCCCACGTAGGTCTTCGGCACCATGTCACCGTAGCCGACGGTGGTCATCGTGACCAGTGCCCACCAAAGGCCCAACGGTATGCTCTTGAAGTCGTTCTTCGGATTGTACTGCGTACGCTCCGCGTAGTAGACCAGGCTGGCGAATATCACGATGCCAAGGACGAGGAAGAAGACCAGCAGCGTGAGCTCCTTGGCGGAGGCGCGGAACGTTTGGATGAGGATCTTGAGGCCGGACGAGTGACGGGTCAGCTTGAACAGTCTCATGATACGTATGATGCTCAAGAACTCGAGGATGTCGGCGTTCTCCAGGTGGGAGGCGAAACGTTGCAACGCCAGGTCCAGGTAGAAGCTCAACGTGGCGACCATGTCGATCAGGTTCACCGAACTCTTGATGAACACGCAACGGTTCGGGCTAGCGGTGATCCGTATGAGGAACTCGATGGTGAACCAAGCGTTGCACACGCACTCGATGTAGAAAAAGAAGTCGTGGGCATTCGTGTGCGTCTTGTCCACCGCCCAGGAGCTACCGTTGCCCGTGTTCACCGATCGGTTCACGATCACCGGCACCCGCATGTCCGGGTGCGTCTTCAGGCAGAATGACAAGATCGAGATACAGATGAACAGAACCGAGACTATGCTAATCACCTGCGAAGTATTTTCGATATAGTTTTTCGGTTAGTACTCGTGGATCGATCGTTAACCGTTAACCCGGCAGTATACACGCACGTCGAACGGGGATCCGGTAATAATGTGTTCAATTGCAAATTGAAAATCTTCACCTCGATCTTTTGAAATGAAAATTGGTGAATATGCAGAGAAGAGCATACGACGATGGGGTTTTAAATATCGTCGATGAAGTTTTCTAAAAAGAAAAACTCCACTATCGGCACTATCACCGTTGAACTTTATATGATTCTATCAATCTCTAACGTTTTGCAAACTTTCGCGAGATTTAGTTTTGACATTCACACGACGGGGGAAAATTGGCGAAAAAGGAACATTGCAGTCGTGAAAACTGTTTCGACATACGTGTGAAGTTAGAGCTGAAGAAAAATCAAGAAAATCGCGATTAATAAATCTACTATGATAAATAAATAGAAATAAACAGATGAAGATTAGCAAGGTGTATCTTTCTAAAATTAATATACCAATACTAATTTTTGGAAAAAGCTCGCCACTATTTTGACTGTTCGAGTTGGTTCGAGTTTGGCAGTTTCTGTTGAATTAGAAGTTGAGTTCCTCTGTCTGAGATGTAAAAAATGAAATGTTGGCGTACCATATTTATAATCATGCAATGTTATAAGCAGAATTTATATATATATATATATAAAGATATCGACAGTTTCTTGTAAATATCTCGAAAATTAAAACCAAGCGGCGTATACAAGAATATCTATGTATAGGAAAAAGTTGTTCAGTTTGAATCATGCTCTTCGACAACATATTTCAACCCCCATTGAAATCGGCGATGACTACCCTTTTCTGCATAATTATTAAATCAATGTTCGTATATATTGCTGTTATTTTAGTAGAGGTGCATAAAACATATAGATATTTGTACGTTCAATGGTCAATAAATATTGATAAACATCACACGTGAATACTTCCGTTTCAAAAGTTCACGTGTGTTCTGCCGGGTTAATTATGAATCGTTTAACTTAATTGATTGCTAGGTTAGAGAATTAGCTAAGAGATTTGTGATCGTATTAAAATTTCTTTTGATAAATAGTCGTAACTGGTCATTACATGTACATTATTATGGTGCAAATATATTATACATATTCACTTGTGGAACATTTGGATAATTTCATTAAGGCTAGATTCGTTGTGTTTGTTGATTGATTCTTCAAATTAATTGAGTTAGATTGAAGAGTTAATTAATTAAAGAATTCTTCTTTTGATAAACAATTATAATTATATGGAACATTTTTGAGTGGCATTTGGTTAAGGGTTGATTCGTCGTTGTATTTGTTAATTATAGGTTCCTTAAATTAATTTGATTATTTAGTTTTATGATTATGATTCTTCTGATAATTACTGTTATTATCTGTTGGGTTTATTAGGTTTTATTTCTAATATATCAACTATTAGATTTGAGAGTCAGATGACTATTATGTTGGAATTTCTTCCGATAAACAATATCGTATAAACATGATCAATGTACATAATTAATATTGTATAAATACAGAATTATGCAAATATACGATTACGTTGATCATCTATGGAACGTTTCGAACAAACTGGTTAAAAACAGGTTCAATCATTATGTTTATCCATTGTGAATTTTTCAAATTAATTTATCATCGGGTTGGAGAGAGTCAATTTGAAAAATCTATAATCATATCGGAATTTCGTTCGATAAACAGTCACAACTAATTGTGCAAACATTTGGATAACTAATTGAACATTTTGAATGATTAGATTGAGGATTCATCGGGATTGTCATGTTTGTCATGTATGTACACCATCTAAATTCGGAGAATTAATTGAGAAACTCGTAATTACATTGGCCCGATAAACAGTCATAATTATCATTATTATTATGGATAGAGATTAATGAAAAAGAATTATATCAACGAAAAATATCAATAAAAAGAAATTATATTAAACGAACAACTTTACAATTGTACCGTTGCAATTAACTTAGATGCAAGAATTAACTTAGATTCGTGCCTTTTTTTTTTTTTAAGTGAAATCTTAAATGAACTTTTAAACTTCATCGTTGTGTATATTTTTAAACTCTAATATATTTTATATTCTTATTTTCCTATTTAATATATTATCGTTGTGTATATTTTTAAACTCCAATATATTTTATATTCTTATTTTCTTATTTAATATATTATCGTTGTATATATTTTTAAACTCCAATATATTTTATATTCTTATTTTCTTATTTAATATATTATCGTTGTATATATTTTTAAACTCCAATATATTTTATATTCTTGTTTTCTTATTTAATATATTATCGTTGTATATATTTTTAAATCGTAATATATTTTATATTCTTATTTTCTTATTTAATATATTATCGTTGTATATATTTTTAAACTCCAATATATTTTATATTCTTATTTTCTTATTTAATATATTATCGTTGTATATATTTTTAAATCGTAATATATTTTATATTTTCATTTTTATATTCCAATATATTTTTAAATTCTAATTCTTTATATTTACTTTTAACCCCTTGCGCTGGAATTCACGTCGAGAATTTTTTGTCCCAAAATTTTTAAGTATATTTAAGTATATTTTAAGTGTAACTCAGGCAAAACAATTAATAAATTTATTACTTTTCAATCATTTCGATCCAGCGATACCGTATCGACGAGTTCAAAAAGAAAGCGACGAATTGTTGTATACGGTTTGGTCGCTCGTTACGGTCCGCAATCAGTTGCCAGCGCAAGCGGTTAAATATACGAGAGCAAGCCGACTGTTTTCTCGATCTCTGTCTCCGATATCGAAAGGAAAAAAATGATTGCCCCGCAGATCCGAAAATTCCATCGATCTCATCGAGACACTTTTGTCTCGCACATTATAGTTTGGACACGGCAGAGTATATATGCCGTGCTGTATGAATTTCGTTTCTTTTGAAATCGCGAGCCGCGCGTTATTGGAAACCCGCGTGAAAGTTTATTATCGTCGGCAACATTTTCATTGAAGGGAAGCCTGTTTACAAACGGAGTTCTGTCGTTTCGACAGCCGCGCGCGACAGTTGAAACTTTCCAGCCCGATCCACTTCTTTGTCATAATCAGCAACGCGGATGTGGAAACAAAATGAAAAGCTGTTTTTACGACGGAACTTTTAAAAGACGCGACAATGTGGTTTTCGCTTTATTAACTGCGCTAACGACTTCAACGTTTTACAACGCTTGGAATACGAAATGTGTTCGTCTTCTCTCTGGCATTTTTTTCTTTGTTCGTGGTATTCCTCGAATAAACAAACGGTGTGTTACGGTGTGTATTTAAAGGGGCTGTCTCGTTTGTTCAAAATTACACTGAAAGATGGTCGAGTTTGTAGTCATATAAAGTTGTTTGAAATTTTATATACTTGAGCGTTGTTTTGATTCGTGATTTTCTTTTCAATCTTCTCTTTAGGCGAATGTTTGTTACTGTAATTGTGACGTAAAGAATTCGAATTTCTTTGGAATCGATAACATAATTTGTACCAATCACTGACATCAAGACAGAAACGTAAAAGATTTTTTAACTTGTAATAATTATCGACAGTATCGAGATGTATCGAACCTGGCAAATTGAACATTACTTTCAAGAAAATTATATGAATGTCGAAGTTTCTATTAACTTACATTAATTTAACTATAAATAATTATAATTATAAATAATTTCATCTGCGACAACCTAACGTAAGTTTCATAGCGTTATATTGAACTAATATATTAAATTTAAAATTTAATATAGTAGTATATTAAATATCAGCTAATATATTAAAATTATCAGAAACTTCGGAGCAGGACTGATATGAAAATAACTTTTATTTCCAATTTAAATTAAATAAATTTCTAATTTATAATAAAAGTTTTATAAATTTACATGATTTTCCATAAAATACGCGAATAAAAGCTTCAGTCCTTTATTATGTTATAAACTTTCATCTTTCCTGCATTTTTCCGCCTTTCCCTGACACCAATTTTACGCTTCAATGCTTCGGTTGTAACGAAATAATTACATACATGAATCTTTTGCGTATAAAATTCGCAATGTAAAAATCTTCGCAATGTAATAACTTCGTTATGTAAAAATCGTTGTGTAAAACCTTTTCCATTAACGAAGCAAAAATTTCCGTGATATACAAAATATAACAGAATTTACTGTTATAATTGATTACGAAATGTATAGTAGAGAATGATTAATTTCTGTTGCAAATTTTAACTCTATTATGCATATTTCACGAACATACTCATCTTGGTTAGACACGACTCAAGTATATTTAAACTTCTTACCCTGAAGTTTCTGTTAAACAAGTTACCATGAAACTTTTGACAGGCGTTCAACATACAGTTGCTCACGTTGATATTCGGGCACTAAATATTTCAACAAAATTGTACAATAATTTATTTTAAAGCTTGGACCTTCCACTTTCGAAATGCACCATTCACTTTATTCTAGAGACGTTTTTCTTCTCGAAAATATTTTCGTTACTGAGTCTCCCCTTTGACAACAGTCCCCGAAATTTGGTGTACAAATTATTTTCGCCAATTTGTTGAAGTTTGAATATCAGGCGGAAACGAACGTAACGAGTTCCCGAAAATTGATCAAAGTCGAATAAAAACGATGAATAAAAAGTTATATATCAAGTTTTAGGGAGTCGTCGTAAAAAGGAGGCTTTAATCTTCAAGATGAAATTTTCGAACGTCGGAAGTTTAGTGTTCGAACGCTAAAGCGACTGTATGTGAAATACATATACAGGGTGTCCCACGAGGAAACCGAATAACTTCATCACTGTGGATTTTGATTCACTTGTTTTTTTATTTATTTCGAAAAATATTTGGTAATTTGGTCGATAAAATTATATGGTTTTCTCCCAGGACTATGTAGAAAGCGTCCAGCTTTGATCTACAAATGGAATTACCTTTTAAATTCTAACTTTTTTAAATAGAACCTTATTTTTTTTTTTTTTTTTGTACACCAATCGACGTATCTTTTTATTTTCTGTACCTAACTTTAACTTTAATTTTGCAATACTTTAATTTTATAAAACTTTAATATTATACAATTTTAATTTTATAAAACTTTAATATTATAAAACTTTAATTTGATAAAACTTTAATTTTATAAAACTTTAATATTATAAAACT
>NW_025110292.1:215778-219002 GCF_011392965.1 Frieseomelitta varia | reverse complement strand
TATTATAAAACTTTAATTTGATAAAACTTTAATATTATAAAACTTTAATTTGATAAAACTTTAATATTATAAAACTTTAATATTATAAAACTTTAATTTTATAAAACTTTAATATTATAAAACTTTAATTTTATAAAATTTTAATCTGACAAAACTTTAATTTTATAAAATTCATGCACGAGAATAAAAGACAACCATCACAGGAAAACCTTGTCTTTTATTCTCTTACACAGATTTCATAAAAAAAAAAAAAAAAAAAATAGATTGAAATTAAAATATCTCCTGAATTAAGTTAGTTTTCCGACGCAATGCTGTTTTACAGAAAATGAAAAGATGCAACACTGGAAAAAGAGTATTCCATTTATCCGAGAGAATGTAAGAAGAGAAAAGAAATTAAGTGCGAACGAATCGATTTCACCGAATCATTTTCAGGATCCGTGGACACGGTCTGGTTAATTCCATTTCCAGATTAAAACTGGACACGGTGCGCGCGCGAGAAACGCAAAGAATATGGAAGTCTGTACGAACCTTGGCTGCCAGCGAGGAGTAGGGCTCATCGAACAGCGACCACATTTGAGGCTTGAGCTTCTGCCACCACGTGAGAGTGCCCTCGTAATACGCCTCCTCGAAGCCGAACTTCCTTGCCAGTTCCTCGTCCGTCGGCTTCTCGGTATCGAGGTCCAACCTGTCGAGGACTGTCAGCGTTTCCTGCGTGTCCCGATGCTAGAAGAGCGGGTCGGGGTGGAAGAGAGGAGGGATGCAACAACGATCGTTATTCGTATCTGCGAAACTCTCTCGTTCTCTCGAGGGTGCGTATCTTTTTTTTTCTTTTTTTCTTTTTTTCGTTCGTGCTTTTCCTCGGGACACACACACAAAGCGCGTGCAAAGCGTACGTGAATCTCCACACGTATGGAGCAACAAGAGAAAGAAAGAAAAAAAAAAAAGAAATTCATTCCGAATCTCGGCTACGAGACTAGACTCTAACCGAACCGGTTTCGAAACTCGTGTCACATTTTATATGTACATATATATATATATATTTTTTTTTTCTCTCCCCGTGCGTTCTCTCTGTGGCTTGCTTCTCTCTGTTCTCGTTTCGTTTACCCTGCTGCGGTAGTTTGCGCCGCGCGTGGCTGGAAAATTGGCTGTACAGTTTTTTTTGAAAAATTCAAACGCGAAATCGAGGAGCTAAGAACATTGATTCTATATCGTTCCATCGAGAAACGAACATTTAGACAGTGGTACGAATCGTCGAACTATCGACGATTGTTAAATTATTAAGATTTCATCTTTTGACAGAATAAACATCGACGTTCCTTAATAATTAGTTTTTCCTACAACGAAACGATTTTGAAAGAAGTTTGGATTAGGTAACACAGCCTCTATATAAATGAAATTAAATATAATAAATTATTTTGCAATATTTCTTTGCAAACACATATATTATTATATTAGGCAAAGTGTGTAGAATTACACTATGTAAAAATACATTCACAGTTAACAACACAAAAAGCGTTGAAAATTGAAATCTTGCGTTTCTCTGAATATTCTCGAAAATTGACAGGATAATGGATGGAAATTTTTACATTCGTACTCGATGTACAAGGATCACCCATTAGTTGCCACGGTGGAAAATAATGTGTTGTTAACGAAATTGCGGATTTTTATTCATTGTGTAGGAAATTTTGCAAGTGAAAAATCGCAGAGGACGCGCGTAATATGAAAAATATACGCGAATCCTGAAATAGAAAGTTTTATTCTATACGTATCTCACTTATTTTCGTTCGTTGAATTCGCTTAATTTCGCACGTCATTATTCATTCCGTGCACAGTCCGGAATTAAGCGAATTTCAATATAATTTAAACATGATTTCCTCGGGAATAAGCTGTTCTTTTTTTCTGACATCTCTGTGTCAATTATTTGGTATAAAATATCCAAATATGCTTCAGACTGTTTCGTAATTTTCATTCACTTTATAATTATATTAATAATAATAATAAAAGTTGTTAAATAATGATGTTTGCATGTTGATTGAAGTGAGAGGAAGCTAGTGAGCTTTTGTTATCTGAATTTCTCGTTGTTGTCTACTGATAAAAATAAAGTTTTAATAAAATTTTAAAGGAAGTTTTAGATAAAAATTTACTGTACTATTGAAATAATTTTTGTTGAAAAAAGTTGTACAAGAGTCGGTTCAGTGCACAGATGTCGTTTCTGAAAGGTAAATAATATTAATAATGTAGATAAGGGTAATTTCTCAATTATATTTTTAAAAATACGAATTCGCGCAAAAATCCAAAATCTAGTAACAATTAAAATTTGTAAATACGATAATTTTGATTAATATTTTCAATTGTTTCTGTTCACAGGAGATCTTCTATAAAATATCCAAAATATAGTGATTTTTTCAATATAGTTGAAAAAATATTTTCAACCAAGGTTCTGTCATTCAATTTTCAATCAAAGGTCTATCATTCCCAAAAATACGAATTTGGATAAAAATCCACAGGTTTCGTAATAACCTAAATATGTAAATGTGATAATTTTACTCAGTGCATAATAATACAAGCTCTCTTTTAGACTGTGTGACAAAAGATATGTTCTGTTCCCGTTATAGGGATACGAAAAATATGCAAAATACATTGCTCCCAATAATATTTTTAACCACAATTCTGTCCTTCAATCATATTCCCAAAAACACGAACTTGTATAAAAATCCACAATCTCGCAATAACTTAAATTTGTAAATGTGACATATTTTTATAACGCCATGATAATGCACTCTTCTCTTTTCCAGACTGTGATCAAAAATACATCCTATTTCCGTTGTCTTCGAAATATCCACAATACATTGACAACAGTCTTCTTTCTGTCAAAAACTATTCATAAACTCCGTAATCTAAATTTCGAAATATTCTAATTTCGATTCAACCTTCAAATTTCGCAACCTAAATTTCTAAATATTCCAATTTCAATTCAACCTTTAAATTTGGCAACCTAAATTTCTAAATATTCTAATTTCAATTCAACCTTTAAATTTCGCAACCTAAATTTCTAAATATTCTAATTTCAATTCAACTTTTAAATTTCGCAATCTAAATTTCTAAATATTCTAATTTCGATTCAACCTTTAAATTTCGCAACATAAATTTCTAAATATTCCAATTTCAATTCAACCTTTAAATTTCGCAACCTAAATTTCTAAATATTCCAATTTCAATTCAAC
>NW_025110292.1:211604-214742 GCF_011392965.1 Frieseomelitta varia | reverse complement strand
TTTTTTTTTTTTTTTTTTTTCTGCCAGTCAAATTCCCAGCCGCGAATGGCACGCGTATCTCGTGGCGACAAAAGGAAAGAGGGGAAAAAATGGTGGAGAGAAAGGCATGTCGAGTTACCCCGCGTGGGGCATTCGTTCTGGTTTCCACGTGAAATTGCCTAGGGTAAATGGCATTGCGCCCCGACTTCTCGCGGACCTCCCCCGTGTTCTTCGGCATAGTTCCAACCCAGCCCAGTTCCTCTCCTGTTGTTCCTTTTGTACCAGGCAATCCCTGGACAATTTCGCGCCGTTCTGAATCATCGTGTTATTACACGGCCGTGTGTTTCTTTATTGGGCGTCGACCGTCCCCACTCCAGGGACCAGCTCAGATAGCGAGAGACAATGGACGTCAGTTCTTGCGAATCGTTCGCGTTTCACCACTGTTACTGCTAATTCGATGCCACGCTTTCACTCGTCGACAAATTGAGGGGACACGTTTGAGGGAGTCGCTTGTGGATTTTGTCGAAATTAGATGGGAATTAGAGATTGACGAGCGAACGAAAAGAAAAATGTAGGAGGATTCATCTAACCCTATCCTTTCGGTTCAACGATGTTGCTCCCTTCTCGGCGAGATCTCCGTCGAAAGGCTTCGAAACCAGTTTCCGGTATCTACGTCATCGAATCTACACGCTTGCAGTTTTACTTCGTTGGAATTATAAATATTCAAGTAGAAATGAAATGAAATGTTCGTTTGCGTTACGATGCGGGCATGAAATGGTATTAAATTGGCCAGACACAATAGTAATTGCATTTTCTTCCAATAGACGGATGATATATAACTAGCGTAAAATGTAGTCAACTTCATTTTAGAATTAGATTCATTGTTCTGTTCGTTTTATGCTCGATTCGTTTAGTTTCAGAGCAGATTCGTTAGTTCATCAATTCGAGAATGGTCGTTAGTTACGTTTCACATACATTTAGCGGCATGTTTGAGTAAGAAGAGCGAGAATTTTAGTTTTCCTGTTTCACTTGAAGCGAATTCCTGTTAACCGGATGACCACCACTCGTGAAATTAAAGATTAATGGAAACAAATAAACGCTGAGGCAGATCTTGGATAAATCTCTGCAAGTAACGTGATAATTGACTTTCAACGGAAATGAAGAATAAAGGATCTGTACCTCGGTTAATAATCGAGTGAGGATGCCTTCTACCAACGCAAAATATTTCCTGTAATTTAATGAGATTTAAGTGTGTGTTAGCGTTAAAGTGCATATATTTGAAGTATTTTATACGTATGATCAGGTAAATTCATATGTAAATTTCAAATTCAAATTCAATTCCTGACTTAGTTCTCTTGACACTTTCATTTTAACAGAATCATTTCTATCGATCCATTCTTGTTTAAATTCCACCGTAATAAATAAGCAAAAGGTTGGTAGTAATATACATGAAAAAATTTGAATGCTAAATCGTACATAAACATGGGTATATAATATTATAATATATGAATAATGTATGTATAATATAATAATGTATGTATAATATAACATGATATAATTTAATATATATGTATTATATTATGATATGTATAATGATAATAATAATAATAATAACAACAACGTATACAATATGTGTAATATTGTAATATTACATAATTTATCCAACATTATGTCTGCAGCAGGAACATGAAGAATATTATGGTTATTCATTTAAACATTTTTCATTGAAGATCTAATAGAAACCTTCGGTTAAATTAATGACTATATATCATACATACACATAACGTTACATACATAGAAATTTTTATATTCACATAATAATTTATTGTTATCTTATTATTATATATTGTATATCATATACTATTATCATTATTATTATATTGTTATACATCTTATCATATATTATATATTACAGTAACGTATTATAATACTGTACTTTGTTATTATATATTCCGTATTATATGTATTGTCACATATTACATACTACCAACAATATACATGTATATTATTATCATACACGAATACTTCGCGGTGAAACAAGGAATCCTTCAAGTTTGACAAATCAGGGAACAAGATTTATTTGGATTAATTAGGGTAAGTAGGAGCAACTACGGTGTTTTCATCGCGTCGTTCATTGAACTTTCCCCATTGGGATTCGCACCTTCGTCTCACGACCAATCCTAATCACCGGGGAATTCGTTGCCGCTTTCTCTCTTTCTCTTTCTCTCTCTTTTTTTTTTCTTTTTGGGCGGCCTCGTTTCCAACGGGAATTCGATTATAATCATTGCTCGTTTGTACGTCGACCGCGCGGCCACCGACGAGATTGTTTACGTTAATCGAGCGGAACCGATTGAGCTTTTAATCGGGACCAGCCTTGCCTGTCTTTTTGTCGAGTCGTCGACAGATTTTCGGGGACAGATCTCGCGTGATTTTGGTAGCATATATTTCTTTCGACTCCCTGAACAATAGTATTCGAAATTTTTGCAAGTGTATCACGCGTGTCATACAAAATATTTCGATCGAATTTTGTTGAACTCTGAACATGGAGAGTTACGACAAAGTATTGCGACTTCTTCAATATTTGGTCGTTTAATGGTAACATTCAGAGCTGAATAAAATCACACAGCAAGTTTTAAAGATTCGTTGCAAAGGGGAGATTCTGTTCTTCAAAACCGTAAATCTACTAGTGAACAAAATTTCTTCAACGAGAAACATTCTGAGAAAACGAGAAATTATTAAAGTTGTACTTTAAAATTATTAAAGCAACGACTTCAAGTTTTCGATAACAGAACTACCAACCAATTAAAAAGTAAAAATTTCCTCAGAGAAATATTAAAATACAATGGAAAATATAAACTCTTACAAAAATCAAAATAGAACATTATAAAACTGCTCTAAGAAAATCCTAAATTTTGTAGTAGTTCTAGCGTTGAAATGAAATTTCTCTTTCACGAAGTCGCAAGAATTCAAAATATTGCGAATTATTCATCGAGTATGCGAATAATTTCGCGAGTGATTGTACAATACTGCATCAAACAACTCCAATTAAATCTGCCATCACTTGTTTGTACGTTAATTTGAAATAACATGCATTTAAAAAAATTATAGTTTGCGTGTTGATTTACTTGTATTATTTTTCTTTCCTTTTTTTTTTTTTTT
>NW_025110292.1:173293-211582 GCF_011392965.1 Frieseomelitta varia | reverse complement strand
TTTTTTTTCATCAAAGCTTTGATTCGCGCCCGAACTGCGCGAAACTCCATCGTAACACAAAGTGTGAAACTTCAGCGTCAGATTTATCAACTCTAAAATTCTCGTTTAAAATTCGCAATGTTTTACCGCAAAATTTTATTTTAACGCAGCAGAAACTTGCAGCAGAAAATTCTGCACTGAACGCACACAAGGAGCTTCTTGTTTTAAAACAACTCTGTGGACTTCATTTGGCCGGTTTTTTAAAATCCAATCAAGCAACACCACGGATAATTTTATGGTGTTTTACAGTTTACGTGTTTCATTGAATCCTTTATAACGCGAGTTTCGTTTCCTGATTGTACAAATGTTACGTATTTGTATGTACTTTAATGAAAAATGCAACAGCAATGAGAAATGATTTACGCGAAATCTACGTAATATAATATACTATTTAATAGTTTCCTAGTATCAATAGCTGTTTTTGAAAATTGCACATGTCCTATCTTAATGAGCGGGTTATTCTTTTCTCTATTTCTCCGGGCATTTCTGAGAGAAATAAATAAATATGTATGCAAGTTTTCTAAAGCGTTACAATTTCATTAAATTATACGTGCCATTATCGATAAAATTTTTGGAAGTTTTTGAAGAATTTCATTTCCATGTCTAATATTTCTTACAAGCGTGACATTTGTAAAACAAATTTCTTCACCCTTGTGAAATGGAATTGACAGAATTGACTATTTTTTTTTACAAAAACCACTTTTTTGTCATGTTATTAAACTTCGAACATCAGATGAAAACGAACAATAACAACAGAAATGTTGCAATTTCTTGAATTTTCATCGTCGAAATTCAATATTCCAGATTTAGTAAAATAAGAAAAAAAAAAGTTGTAAAGATACCCAGGTTTATTGTTACACGATCTCGTTTTACGAAATTGCAGCAGTTTAAATATTTGACGTTACAGTATATGCGGTGGTTTCGGGATTTGAGTGGTTAAGAGAGTGTATGAAATGAGAGATCTAATTGAGAGATCAAATATTGTTTCATGAGATACATACCTGTCAAGAGTGAATGTATAATATATACAGGGTGTCCCAATAATTTTGTCCATCTTGAATATCTTTGCTGTGAATATCTTTTTGGAGATATGAAAAAATATTTTGCTAACAAAGAAAAAAAAAAAAAAGAAAAAAAGAAAGTTATTCCATCAGAATATGGTAGTAATAATATTTTTGTAAGGAGATTTTAAGATCACCTCCACTTTTTCAAATGGAATGACATATTTTTTGATATGCTCGATATTCTGTATAAAAAAAAAAGTATTAACGCATATTAACGAAAAATTATTAATTGAAAAGAGGTGTTTTAATTTTTGAGTCTGTGATCTCGACTCAAAATCTGGGACACCCTGTACATTCATGTGTCGTGTATATCAATATCGATAATATAAATTTTATTAGCACTTAATGCGAATGTCAGACATCTCGTCGATCGACGATAAGATCAAATTTATTGGCCGTTAACTGTTCATAAGGTATAAACCATAACAACTGTACCGATCTAAGACAGTATAACTATAATGGTATAATACTATGACTATAGTACAACTTGATCATAATAGTACAACTATGGCATAATTTGACCATAACAATATAACTTGTGTAGCAAAAAAATTGGCATAACGAAAAAACACTGGATAAACTAGTATAGCAGTAAAAGTTAGTATAATAAAAACAACATTGGATAACCGAACAATCGAATCAGCGAATGCACGTATCATACATTTGTTCGATAGGATCGAAATTCAGTGATCGGTAGTTAATAACTAGTTTCTACGACAATACTACGAAATTCTAAAAGGACTTTTCAACAATCTAACGATAAGACGATCTTATAGACCCTCTTGTAACACGGTATTCTAAAAACATGGTTTCTATACAACACGGTGCAGAAATTGCAAAAAATTGCGCTCCTATAATATAGTATTACTGACATAACACATAGCACGATTCAATAAACTCAGATAACCTTCACATAGCAAATAAATTTATTACAATACAGTATTCTGACTTAATAAACTCGAAACAACCCTCATCCAAATAAATATTTCCATTGTTTGCGCATTATGCACAATTTTAATTTTAATTTCTATTAATTGTAAGTTTTGCATTCTTAAAATTGTAAGTTTCCATTTAGTCGTAAGTTTCAAGTTTAATTTTAATTTTTTTTTCGTTGTAAGTTTAGCACGTGTTACAAGAGAGTCTATCACGATCGAATCATTTTTCATTGAGCAACGATACACGACATGTACAAAAAGTACCGGACAGCAATCGAATTGACGGACACGGACAATTCCGGGAATAATTTCGATTTCACGGCCGCTACTTTGAGGCTAATTGAACGCCGACTGACAATTTGGATAATGTAGAATGTACGAGGGACTCGTGGAATGGTATGCCACGGTTGCGGCCGGATCCGCATTTGAATATTGCTGGAAGCCTGTCGTTACTGGATTTTGGCGAATGCGATATATGTATATCAGAACCGGAAACCGTGAAGTACGTACACGACCTCGATTAGAAGACGATATATAGGGCAGGCGATCGTGTCGTTTAATCGGACTCGACGAGAGCGACGAAAATCCCTTTACACGATCATCAACATACTTTGCCCTCGGCGAATTATTTTTTACATCCATTTACGAAGCAATTCATTTACGAAGCATCGAAATTCTATTTCTCAAATCTGCACTGAATTTTATATTTTTCATAAACTCAGTTAAAAAAAAAGAAACGGAACTAAATAAATTTTCTTCTACTACTATTAAATATTGCAACTAAATTGCGTTGTTGGATTTAAGGATTTAAAAGTCGGCAGGATGTACGTTTGTAATATGCAAAATTATATGAGATGATGAAAGTGTGTTTGTCATGGACAATATGTTCAGTAGATAAAGCATTCTATGATTTTTATTTCTATTGATTATGTTTATGAAAATATTAAAAATCCACAGTTCAGTTTACGTATATTCTACTTTTACAAATATTCTACTTTTTATATATATATTTTTCCACTCTCAAAAATTCTCACATATATTGTATATCAAAATTTGTAATATACTAATCATATTATTACTATTATTATTATTATTATTATTAATATACTAATTATTATTATTATTAGTAGTAGTATACCAATCATATTATTACTATTATTATTATTATTAGTATACTGATCATATTATTACTATTTTTATTAATAAATTTACTAATTATTATTATTATTAGTATACTGATCATATTATTACTATTTTTATTAATAATATACTAATTATTATTATTATTAGTATACTGATCATATTATTATTATTATTATTATTATTATTATTATTATTAATTATATTATTAATATTATTAATTATTAATGCACATTATAATTAATAATTTGTTAATTTAAATACAATTACATAAATCTGCATTCTGCCAGCGACGTTTCCGACAAAGAACAATATTAATTAATTGTGTCAGAAACACTTGCTACTTCTCGCTTCTGCCAGAAAAATCCAAAAAGCACGAGTACAAAGCGTGTTAAACGTTAAAACCAAACGCGCTTCACGGTAACTCGCTTTTAAAGTCGTTATCGGCTTACACGCGCTGACCCCGAGTAATCGTAATCGCCTTCTTTAAAAATCAGTTTACGCCGATCACGGCAAATTATTATATTATTTATCGCCGGCTAAGAAGATCAGATACCCGGAGATACTAACCAGACAACGAAAAGCTACGAACAACTGGCCTGGAAATAGTTACACGAGATTCCACTGTGAATCATAAACTCGAACCCAATCTCGGGACTCGCGAATCCCGACTCCCGACGCCGCCGAACAGATTTATGAACGTACCTCGCGAATTTTCGCACGAATTCTCTCGCACTCTCCGCGAGATTCCTCTCTCTTTCTTCCTTTTCTCCTCTGTGCTCGATCGTTTGACAGTTCGCGATAACGGAGAGTGGAAAATTTGCTCGCTGAATCGAGCGATCTGCCGAATTAAGTGGAACGAGTCAATTGAAACGACTAGACAGACGTTCTTCGTCTGTTGTCAGAGGACTTCTATGTTGGTAGGAAATCTCAGAGTGAAAAATCTAGAACGCCTTTCAATTTCAGCTAGTTTCAGTTGTCATTCTTTAAACGAAAGTTGCGAGATATTTTTCTAAAAAAATTAGGTATTTCGGGAAGAACTGCTTTCCACTACTCTCCATGATGTGAAAAAATTGTATGAAGGACATTCTGTATATGGCAACGAGAGTTAATGATAATATACAATAATGAGAGTTAATCTTACGATGGAAGAGAAACTGAAGAAATATCGGTACTTACTGTGATTTTCAATAATACTTGTATAGTTTCATTCGCATCATCGTACAAACGTGTATTTAATGAATTTCAATTGCAACGAATACATCCAAAATTCTTTTGTCTACTGTTTGAGACAAATCTCAATGTAACTTTAATGTATCTTTGCTTTAGACAAATCTCTGTTAATAACTTTTATACAAAGTTACGTTTTCGATATTTTCTAAAAATTTGAACGATCGTAGAATATTTTATACTTTAATATTTTATATTAATAAAAAAAAAAATAATGTAAAGTTATTAATATTATATTAATAATAATATTATGTATAATAATATATAATATATTAATAATAATATATAATACATTAATAATAATATAAAGTTATTTTTACTTTAATATTTTATATATATATAAAATATAATATAAATATTATATTTCATAATATTAATAACTTTATAATAATATAAAATTATTAATATTATATTGATAATAATATTATATATAATAATATATAATAAATTAATAATAATATAAAGTTATTTTTACTTTTAATATTTTAGTATTACAGTAATACATATTTTTACATTAATATTTTATATTTTAGTAAATTTTTTACTTTAATATTCTAGTATTGTCAATATTGTACGAAGCTCACTTTTCGACCAACCAACTTGCAAACTTCCATTTAATTTAATTAAATAATACGTTTCACTTGTCCACGCGTATGGTACGTCTGAAGATATGTAGTGGTAACACTGTTTACGTATCTACCACTCGCATTACGAACGACGAGATTTTTATCGCGTTCACACGGAGATTATCTTAACTTTCTATGCTGCGTGTGCACACACGTGTATATCGTAATGCGGTCATTTTGATTTATTGCCGTGTACGACGCGCATCATGCGGATATTGTTTACCATTGTTGCTTTAATGCTCGTTACAAAAAGAAAAAAAAAAAAAAAAGAAAAAATGACTATTTTGACGTATCATTTTATCTGAATCATTTTATGGGAATTTTATTTTATGGACACTGTCGTGTATAAATAACCGGACACCCGCTGCAATTCCATCAAGAGGTTGATATTTTTGTGTCATTTCCATAGCTGCGAGCGACAAACATTTCTTCGTTTCTGTTTTACTATAACCGAGATCGTTATGCTTCGTTAAACTTAATTTAATATCGGTAAATAATAAATAATAAATAATAAAATTGTCACTTCATAAAATTTTCTGAATTTGACTGAAAGTTTGATTTAAATTTCACGATCCGTAAAAATATTATATTATTATTTTTTATGTTATATTATATTATTTATTTTTATATTATTATTTTGTATAAAATTATATAAAATCTTGTATTTATTGTATTAATAGAAATTTTATTGATTTATAAATCAGAAAAATTTAAAAATTTTAAAAATGATTAACAGATCAGTAGAATGTTTTAATAGAGTATTTTAGTTTAGTAGAAATTTTTTCTATTAATATCAATTAATAATAACTTTTCTCTTTTTACGCATTTGCAGGGAATTTTCAAGTGCAAAACTGCATTTAAAGGAATGTACACGTAATACGAAAAGATACATAAAATATTCAAAGTGAAATGTTTTTTATTTTATACTTAAAGCAATTGAAGAAATCGAGGTATTTGCCAAAATTCTGAGCTCTATGAATTACAGACGTTTCTCGAGATATTTTCTTTTATATTACTGCAATAATTCATTCAGACGTTAAGAAATTAAATGAAACATTTCGTACCAATAATTCTAACTTTTCAGTTTTCTATATAAATATGAATTTTTATAAAAATCTATGATCTAATTATAATGAAATAGAATATACAGGATGATATATATATATATTTCTATTAATAAACAGAAAAGATTCAGATAATAACAAGTTCAAAAATGTACGTAAATTATTATGCAATGAAATAATGCACAATTCTTAAATTCATTTCTAAAAATACCCATCAAATAAAGGCTCCTCGAATTTTCTTTCGAGCGTAAATGAAATTGTGAATTATCTTGCAAAATTTGTAAGTTCGTCCATTACACGAGCGACGTCGAATGTGTTAACATAAATTTTTCTTTTTCCTTGTCGGTTTTTTGTTCCCCGACGTCCAACGCTGCTCGGGTACCGTGAAAGTTTCAAATGGCCACCATTTGGTCCAGACCTCGCGAATGGACCAACGAAGTCGAGGAAAAAGATGAGTGACTTTATCGTATAATTACAGAAAATAAAGCGAAGAGACAAGAGCAAGATAAATGGTACGAAAAAAGAGCGAATCAATTTTCGGTATTTCAGCTAATTGGCAACGAAAGAAGGTTCATAAAGATTCAATGGTACGGAAATGAGAGAAGAATGTTTCAGATTTTCTGGAGTTGCCATTCTTTGGAAACTCGTAACGATATATAATGCATATAGCAATTAAATTTCTCAATGGCACGAAGAAAATGAAAAGGAATGTTTCAAACTTGCCGAAATTGTTATGAACGAGTTACTAACTTGAGGGAATTTATGGCAATTTGTCTCTCTGTTTCGTTTTTCATTCAACTTACGATCGTGTCAGTATTAAAAGTATTTTAAAGTATACTATACAATATACGGGATATATTTTCTTGTTTCATTTAGTTGTTTATTTTCCTTATTTATATTACTGGAAATGTTGGTGTGCATTCAATATTTCTTAATTTTTCGTCGTATGTTATTAACATATTAAGAGACACTGAGACAATGTTGGAATGCGAAATAAATCCAGTTCATATCACTATGATACGGACATTTGTTAGTACATATAACGATTAATATTTAAATTGAAAAATCTCTTGAAAAAACACGACAAAATGTATCGATAAATTATAATACTTGTAATGAAGAAGAAAAGAATGTTAGTGCAAGCATTTCATTGTTCTTGTATTCTCTTTCCTTAATCTACTTTTGCAATTAAGAAACATTTGCATATATATCATTTACAAAATTAAAATATTTCGTTTTATGCCTCGGATTATTCGAATAAAAGTGCTTTGTTATTCAAATCGTACAGCATATTTTAAAATTTAGAATATTCGCAAATATTTTGAATAGTAATAATAATATGCTCTGCTATTATACATATATATAAAACATTTGGTAGTTTGAAAATTTGTCTAAATTAGCCTTCACTGTGTATGTATTTCTACAGTGTACATAACGTTAATGCTGCTTTTGCCTTGTTAATAGTCCGTTGCTTTGTTTCTTTCTTTGCACGTATAAGTAGCGTGATATAAATCATATCGCGTAATTACTTTGATGTTTCTCCTATTTATAGAACTTACAAAGCAAACCGATCCGATGAAATCAATTTGGCGCGTAATTAATTACGATTTTGCGTGTCGAGCTCGTGTCTGTCGGTGAGACGAAGGAAGCAAAATGCAATTTATTTGATCGGCCAATATTCGACGATCGATACGAGCTGTTGGCCTCTCGTGGATCGGTGAAACGGAATTAAATTTACCGATTTTTCGTGGCTTCTGATATTCACTTTTTCTTCTTTTCATACTTGCATCTTGCGCACGTACCATCAATTCGCTTGTCCCATACACGATGTGCTAGTTTCCGCGTGATCGATAATTGTGCGTGTGCTGTGCAATTTCAAACAGAGAGTGGGAAAAAAAAAAAAAAAAAAAGAAAAACGAGCAGAATGTAGAAAACGTGCAACCGCGTGGAATCGATGTTTAACCTCTTGCGCTGGAATGACGTGCCACGCACGTCGAAAAAATTGTAATATTTCCTCAGTATTAAGTATGTCTAAGTAAAAGAAAAAAAAAAAAAAAATAGGTAAAACAAGTGATAAATTTATTACTTTACTCAATAATTTCTATTCCGGTGATACATCGTACCGACGAGTTCAAAGAGAAAGCGGCGAATTATTGTATACGATTCGGTCACTCGTTATGGTCCGCAATCAGTTTGCCAGCGCAAGTGGTTGATGGACCGCGCGGTGGTTTGACTTCGTTCCGCGAATCATGGCAAATTTATGATGGAATGAATTCGTAAACAGACGATTGAATGATTAACGCGTACTGGAATATCGTGCAGATAATTTCAGACACTTGAAATAATTAAAGAGGATTTTGAACTGTTTGACTATTGAACACGTTAGAAATCTAAAAGTTTAATATCAAGTGTGATACATACAAAAAATTAGGAACTCATTCAATTCGATATAATACTATATAATTATGTAACGCTATATGTTTTTTACTTGGTATTAAATTTTTAGATTTCTAATGTATTCAGTACTCCAAGAGATGAATTAATTACATAATTGGGCAGAAGCAATTTAATAATTAATAGTGGAATAATGAATTAAGTAAAAATTAATAATTTAAGTGAATGCACTACTTTTCAGCCGTTTCAAAATGGACTCCGAAAATTATAAACCACTTTAAAATGATAATGCAGTGACAGTATTAAATTAATACAACAGTAATATCATACCACAAATTATACAGTGATAGAGTATCGCTAAAAATCGTCGCAGAACCGATTTATAGTAATCGCCGAAACATTAAAGACGAGAAAGATGAGAATTCCATCAGCGAATTAAATTTATTCCGATCGATTATTTGTGAAATTGCGAAACGACGAATCGCGAAATATTCATAAAATTGATTATCGAGAGTTCGGGGAATAATTTATTGTTTCGTCTTTATGAACGATTTGTCGCGTCCTTTAAAATTGTTAATGCTGTTAATTAAACGCGGCGAATATTTAGGTATCACGCGATTGTCGATCCGTGTATGTCTAATTCCTGATTTATATACGAACGATAATGTGACAAAATGATACGGACTACACGCCGTTCGTACTGTAGAAACTGCATTATACAATCGGTGATTATGTTATTGGTGTGTCTACACTAGTAATTAACAAACGACGGTGTTGTTGATAATTAAATAAAATATTTGTGTCAGACCGTTCGCTTCAGTGCAATGCTTTTTAGCTTACGATTATTCATCTAGATGGAAATGATATTAAAAAACAGACGTGACGAACACATTCCCCATATTGTTGTAAAAACAATGCAGTATTCACTAATTTAATTGCGGATGCGGTTTAATTCATATTTTCTTCAAGCACGTTAATTATCGTCTTCTCTTTTCTGTTTAAACGCATAGAACAAGAAACCATAGCAAATTAAAAACGTAAGCGTAATTTTAAAAAAAAATTACTCGGTGGTAATAGAACGTAAATTAGAATGTAAATTACACTTAAATTACTTCCGAGTAAAGGTCTTTAATTCGAAAATAAAACTTTATCCAACAGTTGCTTGAGAATGAAAACCTTCAATCGAAAGTAAACTTTCAGCTAATCTAACTCAACAATTGCTCGAAACTGAAGACTTCAGAAATAAAACTTTGCCTAATCTAATTTTCCAGCTGCTTGAAAATAAAAACTTTGAATCAAAAATAGAACCTCACCTAGTCCTTCAAAATCAAGAGCTAATCCAGCAGTTGCTTAAAAAATGAATTACCTTTAATTGAAAATAAAACTTTACCCAAACCTCACCTGCTATCTAAGAGTAGTAACTAATCTAAAGTAAAAGAAAACTTTTAGAAACATAAATTCATCAAAAAAATAGCGAAATCTAGAGCTTAGAAACGAAGACTTCAGAAATAAAACTTTGCCTAATCTAATTTTCCAGCTGCTTGAAAATAAAAACTTTGAATCAAAAATAGAACCTCACCTAGTCCTTCAAAATCAAGAGTTAATCCAGCAGTTGCTTAAAAAATGAATACCTTTAATTGAAAATAAAATTTTACCCAAACCTCACCTGCTATCTAAGAGTAGTAACTAATCTAAAGTAAAAGAAAACTTTTAGAAACATAAATTCATCAAAAAAATAGCGAAATCTAGAGCTTAGAAACGAAGATTTCAGAAATAAAACTTTGTCTAATCCAACTTTGCAGCTGCTTGAAAATAAAAGCTTTCAGTCGAAAATAGAACCTCATCTCGTCCTTCAAAATCAAGAGCTAATCCAGCAGTTGCTTAAAAAATGAATTCCTTTAATTGAAAATAAAACTTTACCCAATCCTCACCTGCTATCTAAGAGTAGCAACTAATCTAAAGTAAAAGAAAACTTTTAGAAACATAAATTCATCAAAAATATAGCGAAATCTAGAGCTTAGAAACGAAGACTTTAGAAATAAAATTTTGCTTAATCCAACTTTGCAGCTGCTTGAAAATAAAAGCTTTCAGTCGAAAATAGAACCTCATCTCGTCCTTCAAAATCAAGAGCTAATCCAGCAGTTGCTTAAAAAATGAATACCTTTAATTGAAAATAAAACTTTACCCAAACCTCACCTGCTATCTAAGAGTAGCAACTAATCTAAAGTAAAAGAAAACTTTTAGAAACATAAATTCATCAAAAATATAGCGAAATCTAGAGCTTAGAAACGAAGACTTTAGAAATAAAATTTTGCTTAATCCAACTTTGCAGCTGCTTGAAAATAAAAGCTTTCAGTCGAAAATAGAACCTCATCTCGTCCTTCAAAATCAAGAGCCAATCCAGCAGTTGCTTAAAAAATGAATACCTTTAATTGAAAATAAAACTTTACCCAAACCTCACCTGCTATCTAAGAGTAGCAACTAATCTAAAGTAAAAGAAAACTTTTAGAAACATAAATTCATCAAAAATGTAGCGAAATCTAGAGCTTAGAAACGAAGACTTCAGAAATGAAATTTTGCCTAATCCAACTTTGCAGCTGCTTGAAAATAAAAATAAAAAAACTTTTAATCAGAAATAGAACCTCACCTAGTTCTTCAAAATCAAGAGCTACTCCAGCAGTTGCTTAAAAAATGAATACTTTTAATTGAAAATAAAACTTTACCCAAATTTAACCTACAATTAGTATCTGACATAATAGTAACTGACCTAAAGTAAAAAAAAAAAGTTTTTGTTAGAAACATAAACTCATCAAAAAGAAAAAAAAAAAGAAGAAAAAAGAAAATAAATCTAGAACTTAAAAACTTGAACTGACTTTGGTCTCTCAAGCCGCATCCGCAATGATTAAAGTACATAATGAGTGACAAACGCATGAAGTGAAGGCAAGCCGACAGAAACGAAAGCTCGATGGATCCATAGATCGATGCGTATACGTATATATACCTGGGTGTACGTCATCCAGCAACATGGCTCCACCTGATTGGAGTCGAGGCCCCAAAAGTCCAGCTCCTCCTCGAACAACGGGCCGCACACGTCGGTCGGATAGTGAAGCTTGCCGGTGCGATAGTAATTGAGCACCTGGGCGAAGACCCCCGGATGCCTGTCGAAGAAGTACTCGTTGAGGATCGGGTCGTAGTTGCCCAGTGCCTCGGTCAACTTTGACAGCCTGGTCGCGGGGATCTTCTTCAGGGTGGCCTTGTACGTCTCGTGCCGGATACCGCCCACGTTCAGGATCACGCGGTTCTCCGAATCCGTGTTTAGTATGCTCATTTTGATCGCGGCTCTGCTATCGCCGGTCCCGACTCAGAGAAACCCACGCGGCCTGCAATGAGAAACGAGAGCATCGATGACACGCCGAGATTGATGGAAACGGTGCCAAGCTCGGCGCTGAAGAGGGGTTAAGAGGGAACGTGTCTCGCTCGGCTAACAGGTCAGGTTTATTTGTCGCGTCACGCGAAACGGGGCGCAGTTTGCGGGTTCCCATGGACTTCTCGCGGTATCGATTCGACACCTGACGAGAACAAAAGTCGAGAAGAAGGAGAATCGCATTGAACGCATTGGATTTCTTGTTGGGATCTGAGATTATTATGCACACACGGGATGGAGGAAAAGAGAATATTTATTAAGAGATATTCGTGTGACGTATAAATTGTGTTTTCGACGGTTTCTCGAATGGAGAATGCTTGTAAAGGGAGTAAAGGCTATCTTTCATCTGTCTGGTTTCACCTCGTTTTGACATCTTGATTCACGTTAGCGCCATTGTTAGTTTATAAATGCATGTTCTAACGTTACTTGTTACTTTCGCGAGAGAGAATATATAAAGACTCGTAGTTTTAAATGAAACCGTATATTTTTTAAAATACATCAGTCAGCGTGGTATTATTTTCAACGTGATTACACATTATTACAACGTGATCGTTGTAATCAATTTTAGAAATTAATTTAATAGGAATAATCAGTTGTTCTGTTAATCTATCGTTTTTCGAACACTTGCATTAGTATTGCAAGTAGCTCTTAATTTCAGTCAGATCGACGTTCAATAAATAATTGCAACAAAATACAGTTCACGTCTCGAATCGACGTTTAATAAATATTATTTAACAGCGTCTGTAGTCATTAAATGAAATTACGCTAAGTTACACGAGATATTTGTCTAAAGCACTACTATGATAATAAATAAATAAATTTAAGTAGAATAAACGAACAACAATTCGAGAGAATGGATTCAAGTCGATCGTTGAAACATATTTACAAGATAGGCGTTTGCCGTCGACAAACACAAGACGACAAGTAAGACCTCTTCAATCTAAAACTGTTTGCCGGTAGTCTCAAAATCCTCAACTTATCGAGTTATGTACATCCTTGAACACATATATCTTGTCTTTCAAGAGCTCTTCAGCTTTTCTTCCACTCCTATTTCCCGTTCGTTTATACAGGCTGGCGTCTGTCTATTGGCCTCGCAGTTAGTATTCAGCTAACGTTTGCAGATTTTTGATTTATCATGCTGTTCGATGTTCAACGACTCGACGGATTTTTTTTCTGATATCGCGAAAGCTGGGGCAATTTTTCATTTCATTTTTATCACGCTATTTTATTTTCATTACTGGTCTGTCGTTAAGACATTATGTTGTAAATATTATACAGTACAAAACAAAAACAATTATAATTAATATAATAATTATGCAGTATACAATAATAAATAAGAAAGAATAATAATAATTATACAATATACAATAATTAATTATATAAAAAAATATATTAATAGTTATTATATGATAATAATTATGCAATAAAAAATATGAAAGGATTGAATCATACAATTAAATTATAAAGATCGTTAATGAATTACTGAATCTTTATTTTTCTTTTTTAGTATTTATTCCAATACTGGAATTACCAGCGACTAAAGCATAAAATTTCAGAGACAAGTAAAGTAAACGAAAAAAATCACCTGAATCTCTAAAAATACATTGTTTTACATCTGTAAAATTTCTAATTTGAAATTTGATTTTTAGAAGTAGTTCTGGTGTTATTAATCTCCCTGAAAACTAAACAAATTTCATCGTCTATTTTAATTGTTTCATTTTATTTTGGACACTAATCCAAAAAAAGAAGAAGAAAGAAAGGAATTCAATGGAAGAATGATCCGTTTTCGATGCACTCGATCGTACGAAATGATAGAAACGTTGCTAACATTCCGCATTTTTACTGAAAACGAATCCACAAGGTTCGATGTCCCCATTTCGCGTGTAAGCCGATTTCCGCGTGAATCGTTGCCGAGAGTCATCGAAACGGCACAATCGAATGCTACTTGCGATGACGATGCCTAATCCAAGAGATTGGAATCGTGATTCTATCGCCAGAGGAGCTTGATAAGCCGGGGACTTTTCGTCGAATTTAAACCTTTCAGGCTACATCGTTTTATATTATTTTTTTATGAGCACGGAGTACGTCTAGAATAAAAAGTCTCTGAAACAAATGAAGTACTGTCATTGAAATTAAATACTAGTTGAATATTTATTTTACCCGACGTATGATACACGCGATTATTTACTGAAATTGTTCAAACACACGGATTGAAATGATAATTGTTCAAGGCGCGTTAGAAATTATTACTTAAAATAGTATTTCACGCTTCGAGAAGCGTTCCTTCAATTATTTCGAATATCTTTGATGACTACTACTTTGAAAAGAAATTAATTGAAGAATATACGGAAGAGAAACAGATATTAATTAATAATAATAAATATAATAAATATATGTATATAAAAATAATAAATATAATAAATAAATATATAAAAATAATAAATATAATAAATATATGTATATAAAAATAATAAATATAATAAATAAATATATAAAAATAATAAATATAATAAATATATGTATATAAAAATAATAAATATAATAAATAAATATATAAAAATAATAAATATAATAAATATATGTATATAAAAATAATAAATATAATAAATAAATATATAAAAATAATAAATATTATTAAGAAGAAGTGTTATGTTACGACGAAAATTACAATAAACATGGCATTTCATTTTACAGGATTATCTAAAATGTTGTTCAAAATTGTTATTAAATTAGTATTTTATTAAATTATCAAATTGAAATATTATTAACACTATTAAAATAATTTCACTAAATTATTTTACTAAAATTTTTATAAAATTAGTATTTTATCAAATCAAATAAGTAAATTGAATGGTCATCTAAAATTTTATTGCCGATAACATTTCTTTTAGTTTCATCATCCTAAAATATCTATAAGAACAAACTGCAGCAAACCGTGGCAGTGTAACAGGAACAAGTAAAAAGTTGAGCAATATTTTTCACTGACAATGAGAATATAATTTTTCAATAATATGAATTTCCACTATCATTTTCATATTTCTTGGCTTGTTGATGCTCGCGGTAGGAAAACTTGGGATTCTAATTAGAACTTGTAAGACTGCTTCTCTCGGAGAGTTACTTACCACTTGTCGATAATGATCGACGTATTATAAACTAGCAAGAGCTTCTAGGAGAGCATTTTGGAGAAACCGCTTTGGAGAAGGTAAGTCACACAGCCTGTTGGAAGCGAGTAACTTACAATTTATTGTCAGTAATGGAGAGACGAAGCTGTCGGAACAGTAGCTGATAAATACAGCTGTTGCACAATTTGCTACGTATGCATTATATAGGACACATCTATTACCTGTTGGATATAATTTCGAAATTATATTCGAACTTGCTTAAATTCTAAACATTGAAATTTGATTTTCAACTATTATATATTTTTATTGCGCAATTTGTTCTTAATACATTCGTCACTGAAATTTATTCTAATTCTAAATTATGTTGAAATTTATTTAGATGTCAAATATTGAAATTTACTTTAATTCTAAATTACATTTACATTACGCGTTATTTATATTATTTCTAAATTAGATTTTTGAATCGAATTTCAAAATTATATTAATTAGATGGTAAGGGGGTGAAACAGGAAACGTCATAAAATTGTATTCAAATAATTGACATTAATATTCTACTTAATATTTATTAGAAGATTTGAAAATAAATTATTTAGAGATAATCTAAAAGAAAAAGGAGTATTTAGAAATTGTAAAAGGCTTGGGAATGAAATTAATATTATTGTTCTAGTAAATATTGCAATATAAAATACTATTATATATATTAGTAAATATTATAATATTATTATACCTGTAAAGAATTTTCTTATATTTAGATTATTTCCTATTTCATTTCAGTGAGTTAATTCAGAATGAAGAAAGAAAAAAAAAAAAATTACTTGCAAGTGATTTATTTAATTCGAACGCAAAATAGAGCTATTTCTTTCTTTAGATATTTTTGAAAAAAAAAAGAAAGAAATTAAACGATTCATTATTTCGATTTATATTCTGTTACATTTTATCTGTATTCCACGCATTTAACTTGAACTTTTTTCCCATCTTTTCGATATTTTTGACAAACAAAGATAAGAAATTGACGGAAATTTCGTTTGAAAATTGTCACTTTTCATCTTTTTTCCAAGTAAAAAGTGTACACAAGCTTGATTGGTACGTGATATCACGTTATCCTCGTTTATCGACGCACGAAACTTTGCATTGTGCTCGATGTTCGACTCGTACTGGCACGATATCCAACAGCCGTGTTTCCCACCGTTAAATGGAAAACTTCACGAAACCGTTAGAGAATCGAGGCAAAACCTCGTCCCCCGTCCCGCACTTTTTGTCAGCTCGTTTGATTTATACGGGCATCGGTCATCAATAACGCGAAATTTCATTTTCGACCCTTTAGCGAAAAACTCGTCGGTTCTTTTTTTGGACCACCGCGCGAGAGAGCCAAGTTTTTCTCCCGCAGGAGGTTGTTCGATACGAGCCAGAGTGATCGCCCATTGTCGACCACGATACACTCGCAAATTTGCAAACATTTCTCGCTGACAACGGGAAATCGGGGGAATTTTTTCATTTAACGCTAGATCTTTCTTTCATTACCCGTGGTAATTGGAGTTTTTTTGCGAACAATTCGGAGAAAGCTGCGTCGAACGAGAGAAAATTTAGAACTGGATCTTCGTGAATTTGTAGAAAATTTCAGAGTGATGTGGAAAGAATGCAAGAGAAACAATCTTCCTAATTGTGTTCGTGCAAAAATAGGTACGAATCTGCAATCTGATAATTGGACATTTTTATATTTTGACGATGAGATGAAATCGAGCTGCTCGTAAATATCATTGTCAGTAAAATTTATTAGGCGACTTTTTTCATCAGTGGATGAAGATCGCGTCTTTCTGTAGTATTTTTATTTTTGCAGTAAAGTATTTTAAGATTAACTGTTAACTTCTTGCGCTGGAGTGACGTGCCACGCGCGTCGAGAATTTTTTGTCCCAAAATTGCAATATTTTCTCAGTTTTAAATATGTTTAAGTATAACCAAATACACAAGCAAAACAAATAATAAATTTAGTACCTCTCAATAATTTTTACGCAGTGATATCGTACCGACGAGCTCGAAAGAAAAAGAAAACGACGAATTATTGTGGTTCGGTCACTCGTTATGGTCCGCAATCAGTTGCCAGCGCAAGGCGTTGACATCAGATACAATTAGACCATAATTGACCATGGACAAAATGATAGAAATTGGCCGATTCACTTTTGCAACCCACTGTTTTCGTTTATCCGTACAGAACATCCAAAAATACGCTTTGCTTTTATTTTCAAGTTATCACCGTTACGAAACGCGTGTAAATTTGGAAAAATTGGAAAAAGTTTTGGCACTTGCGGCGTTTTTCAACTACGAAATGCTTTTTCAAATGGAACACTCGACGCGAGCTCATGTCTTCGCTCGAGCCTCTGTTTTTTGAAAAAAAAAAAAAGAAAAAAAAGGAAAAAAAAGGAAATTAAATTCTCACCGTGCGATCCAAACTCTTTTTTACTTTCTCTTTTTTACTCGTCAGGAGAATCGACTGTCGCTGAGTGGCGCGTAATTGCTACGAGCTCGCGATCATTTTTCAGGAGCCGCGAGAGCAGCCAAAGAGAAACTTCAACGCAAACTACTCGCCCCTTTCAGCGCGGGTGAAAAGCAAATCTTTTCACGGAAGTCGGCTTGGTCGTCGCGATTGCCGGCTGAATTCGTGATTATTTTTCGCGACGTTGCGTTCTGCCGATCCCAAAGGTGTTTAACTCGCGGAAAATGAAGATTCCGTCTGTTTTGTTTCTTCTTTTTTTTTTCTTTTTTTTTCTTTCTTTCTTTCCCTCGTTGTCTGACGATTCAGCCGGAATATCGATATTCCCTGCCCGGACTGGAGCGTTGCGAAGATGGATGACTCTGTCAGGAAGCCGGGTGAAATCGCGCGAGTTCTTCATAGCGGAGTTCCAGCATTTTATTTTGGAAACGGCTCGATTCATCACTGCTGGTTTCCTGCGTTTTATTGATATTCAACTCTTTTCTTCGTTCAGATTCTCTTTTTATCACGACGGTTATAAATTATTGACATCGACGACACTGTCTGACAAATTTTAATACTTATTTCTAGAGTAGAGTACGAAGTTCCTTTTCCTCGTATCATTCTCATTTTTTGGTTGAATTTAATTGAATTTAATTTCGAGAAATGAGAAATTTCAAATGTTACAAATATCTTTTAATCGCTGTGACTTGGCCAATATAATTCTGATTGTAATATTATTACAATCATGTAACACTTGATCATAATATTATTACAATTATATAACAGTATACTTTTGATTATAATATTATTACAATCATATAACGTTTGGTCATAATATTATTATAATTATATAACAGTATAATTTTGATTATAATATTATTACAATCATTGTTATATAACAGTATTACTATATAACGGTAATATTATTAATTGTGATGTTTCGATTTAATTATAAATTTTCATTAGTATTTCAGTATTATAATTTTAATTATAATATTATTACAATCCAATATAGTTTTGATTGTAATATTATTACAATCATTGTTATATAACAGTATTACTATATAACGGTAATATTATTGATTGTGATGTTTCGATTTAATTATAATTTTCATTAGCATTTCAGTATTATAATATTCATTTAAAAATTTCGCAGTATTTCATACAACCGATAATACTATGTCTGTAAAAAGTTCTCGCAAGAATATTTCAATACTTTCGCGAGCATAGAAACGACGAAAACGTAGTATATGAACGATAGTAATTTTTATAAAGAAGTATTCACACTTCGATGCGCTTCACATTCTACTGCATTTCAATGGAAAATTCTTTTGCTAAATCTCTCTAAGTTTTTCGGTTTCGAGAGGGAAAAAGAAAAGAAATAGCTCTTCCAAATACTTCACGAGATTGAAGTAACCTCGAGCGAGTTAAATTGACTTGAAACGAGATTTTTATAATCACGTTCGCCCCGAATCGCCACTTTATCGAGGAGATAAAAATTCAAGGAAATTCGCAAGGTCACTCGTGCGATTTCAATTGTTCGGTGCTTCGCTTTTGCGTTGCTCGTGCAACGTGTTCTTAAATTCGTCCGTGACGAGTCGGACTTCCCTTGGAAGTTTCTCTGCGGCTGGCGCATATTTTCTAATTATACGCTTTCGTGACTTCGCCATTGACGTGTGCATATTTAACAATTGCACTTAAACTGGGACAGACTAAAAATACGAACTCTTTATTCCTCCATCGTGTCCAAATTCTCATCTTTGAATGCATGTTAGCTGCCTGGCCAATTTAGCACGAAAATGGGTCCAGCTTGGCCGATAGCCACGACGAGAGCGAACTGACTATGATCAGAGTGAGCTTTATTTAGTCACTTACGGACGAGAATATTTTTATCACATATTTATACGTTGCATTCATTATGAATCGATCTAAACTTCAGATTGCTAGCTCCTGTCAACATATCGGTATAATTTACTTGTTTAAGTTAATATTAATACGATTATTTAAATTACTCTTTAATGATATAATATTATATTATGTAATTAATATTAAAACCGTCGCGGATCAATATTTAGACGATTCAGCAGCAAATATATAAAATAGGATTCAAATGAATTTTTTTTTTTTTTTTCATTCGACTGTAACACACATGACGTGAACAGTTAAAAATTGATTAAACGATATCGACGAAGATATTTCATTCTGCGCTCGAGTTTAATTGAAAAAAAGCTGTTGGAATATCAATTTATTGCCGCATTGTGATTGATCTTAACGATGCTGGACGATCTGCAGGATTTCAAAATAATTCAAAATATTACGTGACCTGCTGCGAAGAGAGCGAATAAGAAAAAATAAAACTGACGTCATCGCAATTGGCACGACACAGTAACAGAGCATTGACGCAACACCCCGAGCGACGATGGTGGACGTTGCTCCAGTAAAAACAGAAAAAAAAAAAAAAAGAAAAATTCGTTCCATTGTAGAAAGCGATACAACAATGTATGAAATTCAGATTTCTACGAGAAAGTATTAACTTCTTTTCATTTTTTTCATCACTGACTTCTTTTTACCTAATTTTACCTAGATGTAATTAATATATTTAGTACAGTATACTATAATATAATATATTAAATATATTATAGCATTATAGTATATATTATAATATGGTATATTAAAGATATTATTATAATATATTTAATATATAATATATATAGGATATATTAATATAATATAGTATATTAAATATAATATTATATTAATGTAATATAGCATTATATTAACTTTTCATTTTCTTCATCACTGACTTCTTTTTACCTAATTTTACCTAGAGGTAATTAATATATTTAGTACAGTATACTATAATATAATATATTTAACATATTATAGTATTATAGTGTATACTATAATATAGTATATTAAATATATTATTATAATATATTTAATATGTGATATATACAGAGTATATTAATATAATATAGTATATTAAATATAGTATTATATTAGTTTCTTTTCATTTTCTTCATCACTGACTTCTTTTTACCTAATTTTACCTAGATGTAATTAATATATTTAGTACAGTATACTATAATATAATATATTAAATATATTATAGCATTATAGTATATATTATAATATGGTATATTAAAGATATTATAGTATTATAGTACCATAATATAGTATATTAAATATATTATTATAATATATTTAATATATAATATATATAGAATATATAAATATAATATAGTATATTAAATATAGTATTATATAGTATTACATTAAATATAGTATTAGTATAACATAGTATTATAGTACTATAATATAGTATATTAAATATATTATAGTATTATAGTATATACTATAATATAATACATTATATATATTATAGTATACAGTATAATATATTCTATACAGTATTAATATATTTTAATACAGTTAATAGCATACGGGAAGTAGAGCAAGAAATAATGAGAAATAACTCGAGATTGTGAATTTTTATGCAATTTTGTATTTTTACGAGTATAATTAGAGGAATTTTGAACAAATTGTGATTTTTTTCCGGGTATTTTACACGCATGCATGAGAAATTTCTCAGAACAATGTATGCTATTTCAAGGAATATAACAATAAACAGTAGAATTTCTTGGCGAATGTGTTTTTCTGCGAGTTTTTGAAGTCAACAGTATATCTTTCAACGAAAGTTTATATTCGATAGGGTCGTTTTCTTTTTTTTTTTTTTTAAAGAAAAATGTTGAAACACTCGCGTCGAAGAATTTAGCTCAAAGTGCGTTCTAAAAATTAACTTTTTCAAACTCGACACGCAAACGAGGAAGAAAATGCACGATATTCTTGAATTTATGTTTCCCCTTGCCTTTCGTTCGAACGAAATTAAAGTTGAGATACTTATTTAAGCATTTTCCCAACATAAGCACCTTCGTGCTTTCCATACGGGGAATAAAATATCGCGTCGTGTGACACAGAATGTGAGATATGGTGTTCCGTTGAAAACAGATCGATAATCCTGACTTTGAAAAAATTGATAATCCTCATTGTTTGAAACAGCTTTGTTGCCTCGGAAAGTTTCCCCGTGTAACGACAAACAGGCGTAATACGTTTAACAAGCAGAGATTTGTTTGCAAAATTAAACATTACAACGACGTGCCTCGTTTTCGATATTTTGTTTATTTTTACACACTTTTGTGCGTGCATTTTTGCAACTTGAAATTTCCGATAAACGCAGTCTGTCGATAAATTCGCTGTTTGTTCAATGAATTCGCCCAAAAATAATGTGAACTCGTTGGCGCGAATGTTTCGCGAGACGGAGAGAGAGAGAGAGAGGGAGAGATCGAAGGGAGTATGAACGGTGTTGGAATCTTCGTCGATAGCGAATTACTGTCACAGGCTTGATAATATGTGACAGGATCTCTGGGAGGTTTCCATGAAACCGTATCAAAGGAGCTATTGAGGTGACATTCCAATTCCGTTCAAGCGTGATTAATGTATTAACTGTCGACTGATCCGACATACGATTCCTTAAATACGCGCGGAGAAGAAGAAGAAGAAGAAGAAGAAGAAGAAAATGAAACGAAAGTGTTAAAGTGCTGTTAATGTGTCATTCTGATGAATTTGATAAGCGCGAAATACGATAAAAGGGAATAATATTTAACGTATTATATAGTAGATGAAATATTTCTCTGGGCTCTCTAATATATCTTCGCACAAAAATTATGAAATTGCATTGAAACGTTCGCTGTCTGCGAATAAATTAGAAATGATATTTTAACATTGAATATTCGTTATTTGTCGTAACATCAAACGTTCGTTAACGTTCGTTTGTACTTGGATGAGAAACGATTCCCAAAAGCGAATCCTGCAACTCGATGACAGCACGAATTTTCGTTAATTATTAACCCCTTGCGCTGGCAACTGATTGCGCGGACCATAACGAGCGGCCGAACCGTATACAATAATTCGCCGTTTTCTTTCCCTTTTAAACTCGTCGGTATGATCATCACTGGATCGAAATTATTACGAAGTAATAAACCTATCACTTGTAATAATAAATATATTATTTAAATAATATCTTTTCACTGGGTTACATTTAAATATACTTAAAACCGAGAAAACGTTGCAGTTTGCAGATCGAAAGAAAGCAGCACAAAATGCCTGATACTCTGCCCTGAAAAACAAAGTTAATGAACCCTTAAATAGTAAATAAAATACCAAAAAGTGGTCCTTACACTACAACGTACAAGCGTAGATTGCTCCAAAGTTCAAGCATAAAAATAATGGATTACTTTCCGGTCTCTGTAATATATAGAGAGCTGGCTGATGCCGGTGGCCACTTTTATCTCGATTCCGTTCCATCATTTTGTCGTATTAAAGCTAATTGGACTATCACTGAGTGCAAACGAGATACACTACGTGTTTGACGATCCTGGAGTACGTCTGTTTACTGACGGTGTTTCCGATCCGACGGAACAACCAAGAACTGACGATGAAGAACGAGAGGGCAGAATTTGCTCATTTGAAATCAAGTTTACTTTTTTCACGTGTGTTGGAGGTTGTAAACGTGTAAAACCTTGCCGTATAGTAAACGAAAATTTACTTTTCAACGCAACGTTGTATTTTCTTATGTAAATGTAACAAACGTAAAAGTGAGAAAATTTCAGGGGAAAATGTGATAGTGAACACTAAACAAATGTTCTTAAAAATAAAAGTTTCGAATAGGACTTATAAAAAGTAAAAAGACAAGTACGAATTTCCCTGTTTCGGTGACACAGTTTTCAATGTTTGTAGGGAATACGCTGAATATTGTTCAATGAATTTCGATTACATTCGAATAATTTATTATGAATTTCGAAAATTGAATCTTCTAAAAATAACCAGTTTCCACGGATTTCTTTTCTCTTCAAAATTCTATTCCACGAGAATACTATTTAAAGGTGTAACTATAAAAATTCCACAGAAACAGATTTTTCTTTTATACGAAATATAAATATAAAAAATATTTAATATAAATATTAAAATATTAAAAATATTAAATATAAATATTAAAATGTTAAAAATATTAAATATAAATATTAAAATATTAAAAATATTAAATATAAATATTAAAATAAATTAAATTTTTATTAAATATAAATATTAAAATAAATTAAATTTTTATTAAATATAAATATTAAAATAAATTAAATTTTTATTAAATAAAAGTATTAAATATAAATATTAAATAAAAATTCGAACAGAACGGAAACCTGTGAATTTCGATCCCTGAGAAATTTTAATTCGCAACATAGCCAGTGATACAAAATTCACATACAGCAGTATGCTGAAAACATAGAAATTCGTTGAAATAAAATTTTTCCAGCGCATTCAAAAATAAATGCACTTTTAATTTATTATACATTAAACTTCGAGGTTTTCGGTAATTTTAGCAAACACCGAAGCATGCTTCAAATAAATGGAGTTCATATATACCGAGTTCTGCTACGTTGTTTCTCATTCCTCGTTACGAAACGAATTCTGATTTCGCAAATAACGATATTCGTGTGACTCGTGTCACGTGCTCCTCGAGAGAAATCAGATCTTTGCAATTTCGATCTTCTCTGAATCTATCCTCTATTTGAACGAATAACTAGGGATTGATTAAGCACTTTGTATCGTTTCTGCGAGCATGGTTCAACGTAATTGAACGAGTTTCATAGAGATATTGTACTGGATGGATAGAAAGATTGAACAATAAATGGCAGGTTGATCAGGCAACAATAAATATGTAATAAAATTCTGATTAATCCAGCGGAAGTCTCAATTGAATGATCGTAAAATTAAAGAACATAAAAACTGGACAGATTTCGATCTTTTAACTGGACAGTATTTCGGTTTCGTATATCTTTATACATTTTTATACTTATTGATTTTAAGACTTTAAAATTGAATCGGTCCTTTCTCAAGTTTATATACTATATATTTGTATTTTTATTTTTTTACATGCTAACTGATATCGATATTTCTTTCTTCATTTCGACTAAAGAATTATTAGAATGTCGGACTATTTATGTTTAGTTTGGGAGATATTGCAATCTTAATTTTACATGTAAAGGACAGAAAAGAATGCAGTACCTTTGTGCTTATCTGATTCTTGTCTTTCGTGCACGCTAAATTTGGTGGAACGATAATTGAAACATCTCTTGGCATAAACATTCTCAGATACAAATATACTTTTGTGTATTTTGAAAAAAAAAAAAAAAAAAAAAAAGAAAAATATATTTAAAACAGAACTCTGATGAGAACGATACGATCTTACAATACAGTTAATCTCAGAGAAATAATTTGTTTTCACAAATTATAATTGCAATCTGTAGTTGTACTTGCAATGTAATGTAACTTTAAGGATTTTCCCCACAAACGAAGATAATTCAGGCACCCTATACATTTTCCGAAAAAAACGTTTGCTCGACTCGTCGACTTCGTCGAAAGAGTAATCACCGCGAATTTCGTGCACGTAACACAGGCTGAGAAAAAAAAGCCGTCTGAATAGCAGCTTCCGTGACGTTTTCTCCAGGCAGCGACTTTGAGAGGGCTTTCATGTCTCCTCTTAAAGGAGTCGCACATACGACGCCGTAGCCAACAGAAAAGCACCCTGAGGCTATTTCTCCCGTAAAATTGTTAAAAAAAAAAAAAAGAAAAGAAAAAAAGGAGACGAAGAAGAAATCTTCTTTACCGGTTCGGGTTTAAACGCTTTTAGTCCCTTACGCCGGCGTGTTCAATGAAACGTTTCAGGGGCAAAATAAATGTTTCATTTATCAAGCGTGCAAATAGAGTCGGTTGTTTATTTTCTTTTTCCAATCGATCGTAGCTTCGGCCTGAATTTTATGAATTTTTATTCTCTTGTTATCAGAGAAACGGCGAGAATTTTTTTACCGATATTATTTATCACTCGGATAAATCAGAGATCGAAGGAATGAAAATTTCACGTTTGAAAATTTCTCTACAATTTTGTAATACAAAGGTTTCTCATCTTTACTGGAAGATTTCGGAGGTGGATTGTCAATCAATCTGGCTGCTTAAAATTTGGCAATTTAAAATCTAAGAATTGATTATTTCTAATGAATGCTCATATTTTAAACTATTTAACTGTGATGTTATTGTATCAATTATACTATATATTATTGTATTATATTAATATTATCTACCTATTTATATAAATTTTAATTCTGTAATTGTAATTTAAATATTAGTACTCTGTGCAATGTGATCAATATATAGTTCTACAGATAACTTGAAGTTATTATAAAAAATTAACAAATTAATAAGTTCTCGTTAATTGGTTCATTGAAGCAAAAAATCTTATAATAAGTGAAGGTTAGAATCTTTTTTCTATTTACAGACTGTAATAAATATTACTGTAATTAAATATATAATATAATATAATATACAATAATACAATATAATGTATAATAATATAATATACAATAATACAATATAATATAATATAATATATAATAATATATAATATACAATAATAATATAATATAATATAATATAATATAATATAATATAATATATAATAATATAATATAATATAACATATAATAATATAATATAATATAATATATAATAATATTTGCTAAATGAAAAGTTCCAATAACATCAATATTTTCTTTAAAAATGTTACAAGTTTTCTTCAAAACGGCGAAATTATTTACTAATTTCAAAAAAGGACTGGAACATTTAAGGTAGAAACTTTTTATTTACAAACTGCATTGTATAAAATAAAACCATTGGATTTTTAAAAGTTTCAATTATTGTAGAAAATAACAACAGTTTGAAATGGAAAAATTTGCCCATATCTATTCCGACAGAAATCAAATTTTAAACAAATTGATCTGTTATTGCAAATAATTAAACAATCAAACAAAATCGCTACATTTTAGATGACATATTTCAGTTTTCATAAGTCAATAAGAAACTCGACGACGACCTGCAGTCGAAATGAGGTTTCGTAACTGATTGGTAACTTCATTTCGCAACATTTCAACTTTAAAAGAAAAAAAGAAGGTTGAAATCTGAAAGCCGAAAGTCACAGGTTATATATCAGAAAAAAAAAAATTAGAACTTCTCGTTTAATAGCTACTCGCGAAAGAAGCTATTTTTGAATCCTTTCCACATAACGCTAATTAACGTGATTATCGTTACTTTAATTATTCTTTGCTTAGTTTTTGCCGACGTCGCGTCATTAACGCGGCAAATGGCAGTTTAACGGGTGAGAAAATAATTTTGGACCCGTTCCAAATCTCCACCCTTATTTCCCGCTTTATTTTTTAGTATACTCGCCGCGGTTTCCTGCCATATGTAAACGACCTCGTAAATCAATATCAGCTTCTGCGGTTTCCAGTCCGGCACGTAGTTTAAATCGCCAGTAACTTTAGATATCGTAGGCATAGAGAATTAGCCGTCTGTAATGGAATATCGTGCTGGTGCCGTGCACAACAGCCAGCAGTTTAAAAGCAACGTATATAGATAATTATGTGAAGAAGCATGGATAAGTGAATTCCAATGATAAACATAATTTCATTTAATCAAGATAAAAAATACCTCAGCCGAAAGGTATTTCCTTCAAGTATATTTTAAATAATGTACGTGTAATTATAATTTTTTATTTTTCATTTTTTTATTATATATTATACTATCTTTTATTGTATATAATGTCCGTTTTATTATATATTATTATACATATTAAAATATATATTATTATATATTTTATTAATCTGTTTTATTATATATTAACTGATAGTACATTTAAATAAATTAAATTAATTTAAAGTTGTATAAATTGTAATTATATAATTTATTAATTATTGTTCGTTTCTTTTAAATATTTACTGTCTGCTTATTAATCTGTTTTATTATATAAATTAACTGTTCGTACGTTTGAATAAATTTAATAATTTAAAGTTAAATTACTCGTATACATAGTCAGTTACAAAAGCTGCATGCATTTGCAAACTTCAAATATTTAAAGAAGAACAGACACATTAAACATTCCATAGGCATTGATTTATTCGTTATTTTATACGCATACAAAAATCACGGGATATATCGCGTAATTACCATGAATGTGCAATTGATTCATTACCATAAATATACAACGTGTAAAACATGTTGTTATTATTATTTTCGTCAAACTGTGTTTTTAATTTACTTACAATTATAACTTGATTTGAAAGCAAGTATAAGAAACACTGTCGATAATTTAGAAACGCTTCTGAGCTAATTGTTGTTGACAAATTAATTAAGATCCATAAAATTCTCTATCTTTTGTATTAGATATTTAAAATTTCACATGTAAATTTCTGTGGTTATACGTCAACAAAATATCCTTTTCTGCTCTAAATTTGAAATTTCGCGCGTGTATGTAAACTAGTTCTGTTTCCAAACTGGCCAAGTGCAATTAATTTGTTTAATTACGCGGAAACAGAAACACGCAGGAAATATCATGCTGAATAACTTTATTGCTACTGAATAAAACATCGACGAGAGTTGATAAATAAAACATCCAAACTTTTAACCTCTCTAACATTTATAATAATTATGAAACTGCGGATTTCTATGCATCTATAGGAAATTTTGAACACGCTACGATACGAGAAAATATATAAAATATCCACAGTACCGGTGCTCTTCGTAATATTTGGCACAGTTTCCTATCTTTTTCGTTTCATTCCTAAAAATATGAATTCGCGTGGTCTAATAATTACGCTGAGAATTTTTATGGAGTTCTATCTTTTTCTAACTAATTGAAAAATTTTCCAGAATGTCGAGTATGATTATCTTATTTGTCACGTATTCTAAAAAGCACTATACCCAGAATATTTTACATGCATACGTGAATGCACTTACTTTATGACTTTTATCTGCAGTCAAGCAATAACGAATCTTAGCATCCATTGCACTTTCGAATATTCGCTCTCCATTATCGCTATAAATGTCAGCAAGACGAGGAAAATTGAATTACTTACGAATGTGTAACCAACGCGGCTGTTTAACCTGAGCGGTTGAAACTTTCCTTTTGAATGAGAAAGCCCATTCAACGGGCTTGTTACTTATTCAGTCGTTTTATTTGTTTAACCAGGGAGAAATTTGCGCCGGGCCGCCTATCCGACATTGTTAAAATATCTGAACCCTCGTCAACTATGAAATTTCATTTTCACAGCCTTTTTTCGTTAGTCCTTCTTCAACAAAACGTGGATAGAGATTCTTCTATAACTCAGTTTTTCATGTAACTTGAAAACATTACACGTATATCTAAATTTCGAAAATTTATTGTTTCACTATTATATTTCATCGATGAAAAATTGTAATTAGATCTTTTAATTGGAGCAAATATCTAGACTTAAATAATAATCTTCTCTTTCTAGTAAGTAAACGAAAGTCTAACGCTAAGAATTAATGTTTACATTCAGTATTCGCGATTTGAGATTTATATCGATTTACATGACGATTTTGTCAATAACAGACAACATTCTTTATAACAACTTCGTCGATCAACACCTAACATAGTATTAATAACATATTGATAACATATTAAAAAATTATAAAAATCGAGAGTGGCTCTGTTTTTGCAGATACAGTGACAAACAAGAGAAAAGTTGTACATTAAAATTTGTATATTTGCATTCTACATAAATATTAGACAGTTTTTCATCAACGTGAGTAACAATCTAGTCTTCTAGTTAAATTATTAATTAAATTAATATTTTATACATAATTTATTTATATTAAATATATAAATATATTATATATAAAATTTATTTATATTAAATATATAAATATATTATATTAATATAATTAATTATATTATATTAAATATATATATAATAAAATTAATAAAAAATTCTATATAATTTAATGAAAATTAAACAGAGGAATGTAAAATTAATAATGATAAATTAAAGTGCCAGCAATAGCGGTTAAATTTATATTATAAGTTAATAATTTATAAATTTATATATTATATATAGTAAATTTAATTAATATTTATATGTCACAGTAAAAATAATCGTTATATTAAATTCATTAATTTCAGGTGAAATTCAAATTAATACTAATAGCACAAATTTTTACATTGAAATATATTAAAATTGAACAATACACTAGGATTGGATACCCCATTATATTATACAGATAAGAGAATCTTCGAGAAGCGAATCTCAGAAGCCAAACACGAAATGTCCTCGCCGAAATGTTCGCCGTTTGCCCGAGCGTGAAACTCGACGCGCGAGATTTGAACTCCGACACGGGGCTCTGCGGCCCGTGCATTGAACCTATTTTCTGCTTAAGCGCTTATCTATCTCATTACCGTGATCCGCAATTATCAGATTACGCAGTAGATTTACAATTCAGAATTCTAGCCGCGGTTTAATTGATCGAGGGGTTGCACGCGGGCGCCGAGAATTCGCAGTGGCGTTTCGCCGAGCTTTAAAAAAGCTAGCGAGTGTTTACCCCTCTCCACCCTCTTTGAGAAAGAGAGAGAGACAAGGGATAATGATCGAACGTGGTATAAATAGAGAAGGCGGGAGGCGAAATACTGCTCCGTGGATGGTCGTTAAATTCCAGATAAGGGAGAGCTGGATTCAAAGGCTGTGCACTGCCCGTTACGATAACCCACAAATGATAAGCAAATATTAGTAGGAAGTTCTTGCTGCCTTTAAGCTTGTCTTGCTGATTTTCAACACGCGGCGTAGCCCCGGCAACCGAATAATATCGCGAAAATTTATACTCCGCTCCGGTGTGTGTTGTGTGTGTTTCGTAGATCACGAGGAGGAGCTCCAACTTGTGTTATTTATTTAATATGTTTTATTTATTTAATATTTTTATTTATTTAATATTTTTATTTATTTAATATTTTTATTTATTTAATATTTTTATTTATTTAATATTTTTATTTATTTGGAGCCGAACGTATTTTGCAAAGTCGTTGCTCGCGACTGGAATTCTTTTTTTTTTTTCTCCTTTGCAACAATTGCAACGATTTTAAAAAGAAATTTTAACCCCTCGCGCCCCGGTAATTGGTGGTCGAACCGTATACAATAATTGGTCGCTTTCTTTTCCTTTTGAACTTGTCGGTATGACAATGATTAAGAACTAATAAACCTATCATATTTGTTTTGCCTGGGTTACGTTTAAATACACTTAAAACTGAGAAAATATTGCAATTTGGGACGAAAAATTAAAGCGCAGAGCTGCAGAGACAACGTGCAAGAGAATTTTTATCATTTTCGAAGGCAGGATGCACGCTTTGAAGTATAAAATCTATTGTGTCTTGAATTTAGATAACTGAAAGTGCTTTTCAAAAGTGAATCAACAATTTTGATTTGCACTCTTTGACCTGTCCAATATTCAAACTATGTTTTTCTGTAACATTCACGTCTGTTAGATAATTTTCTAGTTTTGTCGTCGTGTTCTCAAGAATATAATTATATAATTAATAAATATATAATTAATTGTGTACAATTATATAATTAATAAATATAATTATATAATTATATATATAATTATATAATTAATAAATATATAATTAATTGTGTAAAAAAATATAATTTGAATAAAAATATTCCTGAGATGAATCCCTGAATTCAATCAGGGAGCGTTTCTATACATTAAAATAAGTTGGAAAGAACTAAAATAAGTTATTTCACTTGAGGCTTCATGCTTTCAAGAAAATTTGTCAAATATTGTGTTCGATAATTTACAAAAGTGTGTCCCGTATGCTTGCGAGCATAATTGAAAAATGTGGAACAAGATTTCTCCGTTTCCCCAAGAAAATGGAGTTTGAGCATGTTTAGTTAAGAACGTAAATACGCGCGTATAATCCCATCGAATTCGTTGAATTTTTAAATTTAATTTCCTCGAAAGCCTCGTCTGAAAGAATTTTATTTCACATTCTCGCCTCACTTTCCCTCGTAGAATCCAATTCGTACCATTCTCAACTTCACTGCGACGCTCGAATTTATTATATTTCAATTTTTAAACATTCAGTTTAGCAGGCAAAAGCTCTACAACGTTGCACTGCTCTGGGAAGATGCTTAACAAAAAAAAAAAAAAAAGCACCTTCTTCTAAGGTAAATCTTAATTTTAATTTTAGAGAAATATAAACCTAAAGAATGTGTGGTTGTTGATTGTGAGAAATAGGAAGCTGCGATGAAATTACGAAAAGTTTTTTTCATATTTAACGCGTTGTTAGATACGAACTAACTTGACGTGAAATATCATAGCGTGACTAGGAGGGCGAAGGTTTAACAATTAATTAAGCTTTGATCGTCAGCCTTAATAGCGATTGCCTTGTTGCAATTTAGCCGGCAGAATCCTCACGACCTCAACACGTGGGCCACAGCCCTCGGATGTGGTTACAGACTGCTGAGACACCGTTAATTGCCGGAAAACCCGGCATTGTGAATTAACAACTGCCTGGATAGTTATATTCTCCGGGTAGAATTAACAAGGTGTAACGTTAACTTCTTGACGGGCCACAAGTTCACCGGCGAAGCTTGAAAAACCGAGTTACGAGGGCAGACGAGGTTAATATCACGTCAATGTATGTATAAGTAGAGCAAGAAAGTGTGGTCGTCGAAAACAGACCGTGGGAACAGACACTGCGAACCGAAGTATTTTTCAATTTTGTTGCCGATAATTCTCCAGTTATTTTAAATGTTTTTATTTGAAATTTACTTCGAAAGACAGTTTCTTGACTGATACTTATTTTATTAAACAATTTTTTTTACTAATTATATCAAGCATAGCTCCAAAATTTTGTTCTAAGTTATATCTGTGGAATTTCTAAATTTCTTAACTAAAATTTCACTAAATTTCAGTAAATGAAGGTATCAGTAATAAAGTATATATTTTACGTTTTCTTTAGTTTTTTTTTTTTTTATAAAATTACAAAAAATTTATGTTTACCATTGAGTTGGTTAAGAAGAAGAAATTGAACAGGTTATCTACTTCCATTTGTTCTACTGTTGTAAAATGACGATAAATCCATTTTGAGAAATCTTGCATACGTGACTGTCAGACGATTTATTGTCGGTGTAATTTCCAATTCTCTCACCGCCGTTTCAAAGTCAATTACAATAAAACAACGACGACACAGATCGTTTAATATCGTTGGAGAAGCTAAACACATTATGTCGTTTCATATGGCTCTCGTACACGTAAACGAGAATTATTTCCCCGGACGGTCCTTGTAAACAATAATGCGTGCCACTGGCGGCAATTTGGGATTATGAAACACGTGCCAAATATGCGCACGAAGCGTGCCTATATTTTTTAACATTTCACCGCATCGACGACTCGAAATTTCGAACATATAAATTTCAATTTACGTTCTGCCGCGTTAATAATTGCCAATCAGAGCGGCAAAGTGAATCGACGAATTCTGATTGTGTTTATACGTTTATAGATTACAAAAGGGGAACCCGCATGATTCCAAACTGCGTGCGTGTCACTTGATCAACTTGATTTGCAACAGATAAATCGTTTAAAAACGGCTGAAGAAATTGAAGACAGAAATTTAAGTGATGCCTGACCAACGATTGACCTGTTTCACTAGCTTTCACTAGGAGAAGTATCATATTATATCGGGCGCGCAAGCAAAATAATAATGACAAAATAATATTGCTGTTTCATTGCAATTTTCTTTCGACAAATTATTTATTTATAGCAATTATTTATAATTGGCATTGTGGGTTTTCATGCATTTATGGGAAATTCAAGGATGTGAAAGTGTAGGAAGTGTAGAAATATATAAAAATACATATTCTAATGGCGGAAATAAATTTTCATTCACGATTAGCCCTCGTTTCTCTTAACTGTATCTGTAAAATTGCACAAACATTCACGCAGTCTTTTTATAATAAACACGCAAATATTTTTCATATACATATATATTGATGAATAAAATATGAACGATTAAAATGTTTAATAACACAAGTATTTAAATAATACTGTAAAACGAAAAATCGTATTGTAACATATTAACAATATTTTGCAAAGATCAAATGCTTCGTGTTATGGACAAATCGTATAAATCTCACAGTGGCAATTAACAGAATGAATTCTTCCTCTTTCGTACCATAGGTTTCACAAAATTGAACTGCTCAATATTTTAATAATAAATTAATCCTAATAATTTATTATTAAATCAATATTTTAATAATAAATATTTTAATAAATTAATCCTAATAATTTAATAATAAATTAATCCTTTTACACCGTAAATCATTGTCGATCGATTAGTGCATTAAAAACGTACACTAAATTCCACTAAACTATACTTTTCTCAGAAAATCGAACAATCTTCGAGAAAAATTTTCCTTCCAAATAACGAACAATTCTGGCGATAATTGCATTTGCAGATTACACGGCGCGCTCTTTATTCACGAATTCAAATACTGGTCAAAGCACACTTCGAACCACTCAAACGTTCTACGAAACGACATGGGAGAAGGATATCACTGTACTCGTTAAAAGTTGACGAACCTCTGAAACGAGACGTTAAATTCCTCCCCTCTTCCTCCGTGACTTTAAGTCGGCCTCTCGTTCATAAAAGGAACGGCGCGTCGATTCAAACTGTACATAAAATTTCTTTCAACACCCTCGAAGCCGGGCGACGTCGAAAGATTAATGACCCCGAAAAAAACAATCGTGCCACTTTGGGGCACGACCGTTGAATCCGTCCATTGATAAATGGGACGTTCGTTAAGTCACAAGTTGTTAAAGGTATTTGAAATTACCATTGCCGAATCTGGGACACTTTGACGTTTTAAATGTGAATTCGGAAAATCCAATTTTCGAATTCTATCTCCATTTGTATTTCTTGTATCGTCGGTGTTGTGATTAATTTATCCATGAATTTATAATAATATTAATATAGCTTGTAGAATAATTTTTATATTGTTTGTATTGTTTATTGTATTTCTTGTGTCGTCATCGGTGTTGTGATTAATTTATCCATGAATTTATAATAATACTAATATAGCGTGTAGAATAATTTTTATATTGTTTGTATTGTTTATTGTATTTCTTGTGTCATCGGTGTTGTGATTAATTTATCCATGAATTTATAATAATATTAATATAGCGTATGGAATAATTTTTATATTATTTATCATAACATTATTGTTGTATGTTTGTTCAATTTTAATTTATTAGACGAGTTTCAATAAATAATTATTCTATATTAGAAATAATACGTTTAACTTCTCAGATAATTTCATTTGATATTTTTAATATTTTTAATTTCATTTATAATAATAATAATAATTGAAGATTTAAAATTAATTGATTTAGTTTATCAACTAAATTTTAAATTTTTTTATTTTTTTATATCCTTTACATTTTATATTTATTATTAGTTCATTAATTGATTTAAATCGAATTCCTTTTGATTTAATTGAATCGGAATTGGTTTCAGAATTTAATTTGGAGTATTATAGAAGATTATTTATTTATATTTTTTTATCTGAATAAAATAAATTTATTATTTATAAGAATAGTTTTGGTAACAATCTTTTATGGATTTTTTCATTGAATTATATTTCATTTAACTTATTAAATACAATTAATTTAATGTTATTTGTTATAATTCGAGGAGTTTTAGCTCGAGTTCGATATTTAATATATATATATATATATATATGTTGAATAGAATTATTAATTTTAATTTCATATCATTTAATTTATTTACATATCAACAAAAGAATTAATCAATGCGATTAATTTTTATTAAATTAGTGGAATCAACAGAGCTGCCTCGCGGAGGAGGCAAGCATTGTGCCTTCTCTGGATTTATCCAAACGATATAATTTTTTTTCTCTCTTTCCCTTTCGCTCTCGTCGTGCAGTGAAAAGCAACTTCGCTACTTGCATTGAAATGCGACTGCACCGGGTCCAAAGATATCATACGGCCAGAAGGATAAATGCAAACTCTTTTCGTCGACAGCAAGGTGCTCGTTTCTCTCTTTTTTTTTTTTTTTTAGATCTTTCGTCGAAATATGTGCTCCTTCGTTTTTAGAGTGTCTCGATTGTCTCTTTTCTTTTTCAGCTCGTCGAGATTAAATCTCCTCGGTGCGTTTTCGCGTTGTTGTTCGTTTGTTGGATTTTGAAAGTTCGAGATAGAGGAGGAAAGCGTTTGCTTTTTATACATCCAGTTTCTAGAGCGTCGACCTCTTACCTTTGTATAATTCCTGATTTGGATTAAATGTGGGATACATTCAATTTTTAATGTTGTGAAATTTCAAATATACTGTTTCTCTTAAATTTTCTTTAGTTGGTGGTTCTGCCAGCAAGTTTTGTCTCCTTACAGTGAATAATTTTTCAGAGTCAGGCAATATCAAAATTCTAGTTTCTGTATTTGAAATGCAAAGTACATCATTAATAACACAATAATATATATTAATTTTCAGTCAAGCAATATCAAAATTCTAGTTTCTGTATTTGAAATGCAAACTACATCATTAATATATATTAATCTTGTACATTATAAATAATTCAGATTTATGTATTTATGTTATACATATTTATTACATATCATACGTATCATTAAAATTATTGCATCTAAATTAATTGTAAAACAAAACATTACTTTCTCACTATAAAATACAAATTTCAATCTTCAACATTATCCTCGATAGTTTAGCTACATGTAAGAAAAGCCATAATATAAATTTTGTGTGCCTTGTCGGTCATGTTCGAAAATCTCGCCTGATCTTCCCTCGTAAGAAAAGAAACTGTTGAGAAGACTGGCAGCAGATAAGGAATTCTTGAAAAGAAAAGAAGAAAAAAAAATTCGAAACAATGCAGAGGCGGTCGGAACAAAGACGAGGGGAAAGGAGGAGGGAGAGGAAAAATAATCTACAAGTGGTTTTAATCGGAGCCGGTGGTGCTCGAGAGGGTTGCAGACTACTTCATTCTCGGTCAACGTTCGCCACGAACCACCTGCCAACGGTGGCTTCGTGCCTGCCTTCAACGGAATCGTAAAGTCGGCGATCGAGTTTTACTTTCAGAGTGAGATACCGGATTCTCAGAAGGCTGCCTCGACCCTTTTTCGCTCGATAAAAATAAAAGGCGAAAGGGAGCTTCCTTCCTCTCCGACGAGAGCGAGAGAAACGTACAGTGGATGTCTATAACGAAAGGTTATCATCCCAATACTGTCTCACGCAAGCTGGAATATGAGAGGAATATCGATCGAAACACCGCGCTGGCATTTTCAACGGTATTTTACCCTCGAATGAAGAGAAATATTTGATAAATATCTTGCAACTGAGATTAATTTTCTTTCTTCTTGTTTAATTTCTGAAATTCACGATTCGCTGCGAATTAATGCGAGTTAACGAATGTGGATCACTTGGTGTAACACAGTATCATACGTTTAGTATGATCCCCTCCGGGATTTAGTCCGTTTTTTTTTTTTTTTCTAACAATTGATCAATTTAATTGTTTATTTTGGACCTCGTAGGACTATCAATTCGGAAATTTAAAAATTCCTTGGAACGAAACTGTTGCTGATGTCGATTTTTAATAACATTCGAGAAGCTTTCTTGTAAAGTGAAGGTAAATTTATATTTTCTGCGACGAATGTATCTTAATTTTCTTATTTACTAGCTTTCTTGACACTGTATACACGTGGTTTATAGAAAATATCATTTCTCAAAGTAGTTCTTCACTGACTGACTAATAAACAGTGAATAAAACCGAATGAATTAAACTATTCGTAAAGTATCCTCTAAATACCTAAAATTCTTTACCAAAGAATTGTCGAAACTCCTCCCCCTTTGTGTTTATGACATGAAAAAAGTAAAACACATAATATTTCAATACGAAATATTCATGATATCTAACATTTTAAAATATCGCCGTGGAAAAAAGAGTGTCACAATACCTGAAACATCGTAATTAACCTAAAATTCCTTTTCACAGCGCGACATACTAAAGTTCCGCCCCCTGTCTTATTCATAAAACCGACTTTTCTCTCTCTCTCTCTCTCTCTCTCTCTCTCTCTCTCTCTCTCTCTCTCGAGGTTCGTCGTTCTACATTGGAAACCCGCCGGAACAAATTGGAATCTACGACGAACAACGATCGAACGGCGTTCGATCGTCGGCGAATGAAGAAAATCCAGACGATGACGCGCACGTGTCACGTACGATCGCTAAAGCATCGTCCGAAGTTCGATTGACGAGCTAGCCGGAAAACGTGGCGCGATCGAATTCTAGGTCGGTTCTCTCCCCGTTCGTGTCGTCGTCGTTGCCAGATTTTCACGTGTGCGTAGCCACGAACACACGACGGCGACCTGACTCCGCGTGTCGTGCCGATTCTATGTAGGACAGTATTTGTCAACTAGGTCGTATTCGCTCGAAATGGATACAGCGGAACCAGGAGTTAGACCAGTGAGTAGAGACGGGATTGAGTACCTTGCACTTGATATCAAACTTGACTCGGAAATGAACCTATCCCTACTTTGTAAAATTCTGATTTTTAAGTAGTTTTTGAATACTATCTGCGAAAATTTTGTATCTTGCAAATATTAAACTACTGAAAACTTATAGTCGTTCCAGAACTCGAGACTAGCTTGTATAAAATACGATTATGTTATAATTTATTTTTAATTTCCATTGTTGGTCAAAACTTGGTTGTCACACTTGACTCAGATTCGTAAATAAACCCATCCCTACTTTGGAAAATTCTGATTTTTAAGGTTTTTGAATACTATCTGCGAAAATTTTGTATC